>NC_089746.1:39169011-39171511 GCF_040412425.1 Macrobrachium rosenbergii
AAAGAAACAGCTAAGGATTTTTTTTTTTTGTATTTAAATGCATGTAATCTGAAGTGAGAAAAAATGGCAGACTACAAAATATCTCATTACATACCACCCTTTAAATTCATTCGTGAACTTGCTTAATTGCGCAAAAGAGCTAAAATAACTGTCCATCAGTTATTTGTAACACGATATCAGATGGAAATAGTCCCTTATTACCAATTATTTTCAACGAAAACGTCGACATACAGCAAGCGTCATTTCCTCCTGATTCCATCATCATAATCCTGCAACGTCCCTTTTACGGAATCACTCGCCGTCACTCCGCTAGTATCCTTATCTCTCCATTTGCAGGAAATCTCATTAGATGGACAAATTGCTCTCCATTTCCTTCAAGAGTTTGAGCCCGATCTCACTCGGAAGTGGCTCTGTAAAATCTCATTGAGCGAGATGAGTGCTGTCTCGTCGTCTGGCTATCTGAGGGGAGTCTCTCTCTCTCTCTCTCTCTCTCTCTCTCTCTCTCTCTCTCTCTCTCTGAGCAATCTGCCTGCAATTTAACTTTGCAAATTCTTAACAGCCTCATTAACGCTACTCTGTCCTTGTGACGTCATGGGGAGTGGCGATGCTAGAAGATGAAAGAAGCGCCAGAAGTAACCTCATGAGGATGAACGTACGAGAACTTCCGTCGTCGTGTACAGAATATTATGAGGAAAATTATTAAATGCGTATATATACACGCATGTAAATTCAATTAGTATTTAAATGCGTATATATACACGTATGTAAATTTAATTGATATTTATGGTAAAGTACAGAGTATTATAAGGGAAACGATTAAATTCGTATATGTACACGTATGTAAATTTAATTAATATTTATAGTAAAGTACAGATTATTACAAGGGAAATGACTAAATGTGTATATATACACGCATGCAAATTTAATTAATATTTATAGTACAGAATATTATAAGGAAAGTACAGATTATTATAAGGAAAATGACTATATGCGTATATACACAAGTATGTAAATTTAATTAATGTTTATAGTGAAGTACAGAATATTATAAGGGAAATGATTAAATGCTTATATATACACGTATGTAAATTCCATTAATATTTATAGCAATATGTAGGTGTTTATTTTCAGTGTACTTATTGCATTCGGTCACATTTACATGCATGTTATATATCATCATATTTCAAACATGAATTACCGTCTATTCAACTTTAATAATCTGTGACTGAAAGATACATACTTGTCCATTAGTGTTTATGTTTATCTATTATGAAAGACAAACATTTCGGTCAGATTACTGTTACACTGATTGTGCGATTATAAGGGCGTAAACAACATTTCCCTTTGCATCAAAAGCTACTCGCTTTTGATAGTTTGATAAAACGCTGCAAATAAATCACAGTTTTTTTTTATCGAAACGATGATTATTTTTTTCTTTTCATTTTCATCAAAGCCGTGTGAAAGTGATACCAAATTAGCCGATTCAGCTTTTTTTTTTTTTTTTTTTATCAGCTCGGATATTTAGCGTACATTGTATCACATTCCTCGCTTGGAAGAATACATAAACATTTTTTGCTGTCGAATTATTTTGGTTTGGTTACGCGTTTGCACATGTACATGTATTTGTACATTTGTACACATTTACTTATGCGTTTGTACATTTTTATATGTTTGATTATGTATTTGTACATTTACACATATTTGCCTATGTGTTTGTACATTAACATAAATTTTCTTACGTGTTTGTACATTTATGTACATTTGCTTACGTGTTTTATACATTTACGTACATTTGCTCATGTGTTTGTACGTTTACATAAATTGTTTTACGTGCTTGTACATTTATATACATTTGCTTACATGTTTTATACATTTACATACATTTGCTTACGTTTTTGTACATCTGTATACATTTGCCCACTTCTTTGTACATTCACAGACACATCACTATGACACATGATAAATGAATGTTCATCATTGCCGGTGGGTAAAAGAATAAAAATAAAAAACATTTATTTAGCTCTCAACCTTCCTTGAAATCACATTTAGGTGATACTTTCCTTCAATTAAAGGGACGTGTATGGCCACTTGTCGTTTTAAATTGACGCTCTTCTTATTTCTAGTGATTTAGGAACTATCGCGAAAATTCAACGTAGATACATAGTCTTTTTTGTGGGTTTTAGTTTTCTCTAAAAGGAAACTATTGTGCCGGCTCCCTCCGCACTTTATTCTGTCCTCACTTTTTCTGTGCGCCCTCAGATCTTAAAATTACTGAGGCTAGAGGGCTGTAAATTGGTATGTTGATCATCCACCCTTCAATCATCAAACATACCAAATTGCAGCCTTCTAGCCTCAGTAGTTTTGTTTTTATTTAAGGTTAAATTTAGCCATAATCGTGCTTCTGGTAAAGACATTGGCCAGGCCACCACCGGGCCGTGGTTAAAGTTTCATGGGCCTCGGCTCATACAGCATTATACCGAGACGGCCGAAAGACAGATCT
>NC_089746.1:39176511-39189011 GCF_040412425.1 Macrobrachium rosenbergii
AAAGGGAATTTCTTCAGATATATCTTTTCATATTCAGGGCTTTTGCCCTTTCTCTTTGAAATATAATTAGTTTCTTTTTTTATCATTATTTTAAAGAGAAATTATTTTCCTTGAAAGCAATAGTACTTGTTCGACCTCTCTGTCTCTCATTTACTTCAGGTAAAAGTTGTATTGTACAAGATGCCTAATATCTGATTATGAACATACATCATGCACACGCAAACATGTAAACTGACTTCCTGATAAACAAGTGTATACTCTTATGCATTAAAAAGAACTTCAAGTACTTTTTTTTTTATCTCAGTTCACGTTCATTAGTAAGAACCAGCTTTCATTGCAATAATAATCACCCCCAAAGTTACCTCACCGATTCTTTCTCCTCTGATCCCTGCAACTCCTTATGATGTCAAAAGACCGGAGCAGAATTACTGATTATAATAAAATTCTGCCAAGTTTGGTTGCTGGCAAGTCGCTCGAATACTTACAACACACGTTATGGATCAAGATTCATCTCCTTCAATGAAATCAAAGAGAGAATTTCAGTCTCTGTTGGTTGGTCAGAGTCTGGAGGTCCACACCAGGTCTCGTATTCCCTTTCACATCTTACCACACCCACAGGCTTCCTTAAAGGCAAGGGGCCATGCTTGCATAAGACGGGCTTGATGGAAACCAATCAACCAATCCGGAGCAAGAGTAGACTCAAATTCCTCCCGGAGAAGGGAAGCAATTTTCCTGTAAAATGAGATTTCCTGCAAGTCATTTGATAAGGACACCAGCGCAGTGATTGCTGGTGGTTCCCTAAGCAGAAATATGACGTGTAATTGATAATATATGAAATAAATATGCATTTATTCTAAAAACCTCACATAAAACTAAAATGAACAATGTAGGAATTTCATTCATTCTATATAGTGCAACAGTTAACAGTTGCATCGTATTAAATATTGCGTCTCAGAATAAATAATAAATGTAATTAAAATTGAAATTTTATAATTGAAATCTGATGCTAATATACGTCAAATTGAACTCGTATTGTATATTATCTATCATTGCTCCGAAAAAAATAGCTTAACAGCACAATTTTTGCAGAGGACAGAAAGAAGAACCATATTTAGAATTTTTAGAGCATTACCTTTTTATAGTTATCTAAATGAAATTCTGAGGCAACTTTAGATAAAATAATTCCTTACTCTTTTTTTTAACAATTCCAACGGCTCATATGGCAAAATAATTCACTGATAACCATCCAAAGTCAAGATTACGATAGCATGGAGAGTTTTTATCAACTTATCGACTAATAGAAAGATAATTAAAAAACAGATAGATTCTTTAGTACTGCTTGCTTGCTTATAATGTTCTCAGTTTGATTTCCAATAACGCAACCAAACATCCATTTCACAACTTCAATTAAAAGTTGAGGGAGTGGACAGAAAGACATACAAGCCAAAAACTTCAAAACGAAGAAAAAATAACAAAAATGTCACTGATGCGATTAATACAGACTCGCCATAAAACAATCACAGCTTAGAGCCCAAAAACATTATAATCTTACTCTAAAAATGCCTTCGTATGATTCTTGGTTTCGCGGAAATGTTTTAGTAACTACCGCAGTAACGATCGCGCTCTGCAGTTGTGATTTATTCCTCCTCATTTGATTATCATAACCGATTCATAATTGCCAAGCTCTGATCACCACACACAAACATTTGTTGATATTTCATCAGGACAGTCATTTTTAATCTAATTTTCTAATCATGAAACCCTTCAGGTGAATTATTGTCGGGCTTGAGAACGAGAAAAAAAGAGGGTATTTTGGATATTTTTTTTTTAATTTTTACTAAAGGTTCAGCTTGAACCATTTCTGAAGGCTTACTATCTGCTTCGACCAGCAGTTAGTCCACTGTTTCTCTTCTAATGTTTTCTCTGATGGTTGAGTATAAATCTTGAATATTCATTAAGTTTCCCTGCCAGAAAATTGCTCTTTTTTATCATAGGAATCACGTGATGAGCGATATTAATCGCTTTCCCTATTAACAAAACTCTCATTAACCTTCCAAGCATGTCTAAGACTATACTAGAACTCATCACCATAACCCTTTCCCTTAGACCAAATGAAGCTAGGAAGTCCAGATGAGTTTAGAGTTCTACCCATCTTACAATTTTTTTTTTGTTATTATTTGTTTTAAAATACATTTTCTCTGCATCTCAGGTAAAACTGTATTTACTGCCTCAGGGTCACTACAGACATAGGCCGAGCTTTACATAGCAGTAAAAGTTCAACTTAACTAGCAGCAACATTATCCCAACTTAACTAGCAGAAACATAAGCCCAACTTGACTAGTAGCAACACAAGCGCAAATTAACGTAGCAGCAACATAAGCCCAACTTGACTAGTAGCAACACAAGCGCAAATTAACGTAGCAGCAACATAAGCCCAATTGACTAGCAGCAAAACAAGCCAAATTTAACATAGCAACGCTCATAAGCCCAACTTAATGTAGCATCAACAGCCCAACTTAACACAGCAGCAACACAAGTCCAATTGGATTTAGCAGCATTCATAAGCCCAACTTAACGTAGCACAACAAAAGCCCAACTTAACGTAACAGTAATAAGCCCAACTTAACATAGCAGCTACATAAGCCAAATTTAATGCAGCAGCCACATAAACCCAACATAATGTAGCAGCAACATAAGCCCAACTTAATGCAGCAGCAACATAAGCCCAATTTAATGCAGCAGCAACATAATCCCAACTTAATGCAGCAGCAACATAAGCTCAACTTAATGCAGCAGCAGCATAAGCCTAACCTAATAAGCCCAACTTAATGCAGCAACAACATAAACCCAACTTAATGCAAAAGCAACATAAGCCCAACTTAATGTAGCAGCAACATAAACCCAGCTTAATGAAGTAGGAACAACAACAATCTTCACATGGCAGCACTCACCTCTTCCAATGAAATTATGGAGCCACAAGAGAGAAAAACTGTTTTATAACCAAATTCGTCCTTTATTGCGAATTCATTGCAATAAGAACAATTACGTCCTCAGGACCATCAATTTGGTTCAGTTTATTTTTGTTTTCAGGAAGGCACTAATTGCCTTTTTTAGTTTCGATCAGCTGGATTCTGCAAGCGGAATTGCCTTGTATTTCAAATTTATTTCACCAGACGCAATTAGCCTTTATTGCAATATTGCAAAGCCCGGAAGAATGCCAAGGCCAATGCCTTTGATTCAATTAGCTCAGTTTTTCATTTATAGAAGGGACCTAATATACAGTTTTTAGTCGGTGATGTCTGTTCCTAAATGAATATTGGTTAGATGTCGGATTGATTCATGTTATGTATAACATGGCATTTGCATAGTTAATAAAATGACATATAATCAACTCACGTTTCAGACTAGTACAGTTGCAATGCATATACTTAGACAGCATATATACATATATATATATATATATATATATATATATATATATATATATATATATATATATATATATATATATATATATAATAACGGCGGGGTTGTGTTTAAATGAATTTAGAATTCACGATGACTTGAAAACGTAATCGTTTATACTTATAAAAACAAGTGCTAATAAGTCGGGCAACTTGATTCATTTTCTATCCCAGGCAAAAAGTAAAGATGAATCAAGGTAATGGAAAAGGAAAAGAGGTTACAAAATTCAGAAAAAATGAGAGAAATAGAAAGTCATGTTCATCTAAAAGACGGCGACTTATGATTTGCTGGCAGTGTGCTTAATACCTTATAAATATTGAACGAATTAAAAGGAAGTGTCAGAGAATGAGTCTGCCAATTACCGAGGGAGAGAGAGAGAGAGAGAGAGAGTTAGGTTTTGTTGTTAACAGCGGTCCAGTAACAAGACCGACAGGCATAAGGAACATGTTACTTATCATTTTATTGATTAGAGTCATTGATCAACAACAAATACCGAGTTGAGATCTGTTGTGCTTACAACTATTGATCTCTCGTCCGGGAAGAGAATCTTTGGCTGACTTTCATCTCCTCAGGTACTTGAATTGAACTGTGGGAAAGAGGGAAACGCATTCGAGTTTTCGTCTCTCGCTTGAAATAAATGGAATCCTATTTCGTTATCGGTATTCTATTTTTTGAGTTCTCTGTAAAAGAAAACTATTGTGCCGGCTTTGTTTTCCCGCCCGCACGTTATTCTGTGCGCCCTTTTTTCTATCCGCCCTCAGCTCTTAAAACCCACTGAGGCTGGTGGGCTGCAAATTGATATATTGTTCATCCACCTTCCAATCATCAAACATACCAAATGTGCAACCCTCTAGCCTCAATAATTTTTATTTCATTTAAGGTTAAAGTTAGCCATAATCGTACTTCTGGCAACGATATAGGTTAGGCCACCACCGGGCCGTGGTTAAAGTTTCATGGGCAGCGGCTCATATAGCACTATACCGAAACCATCGAAAAGAGATCTTTTTTCGGTGGTCTTGATTGTGCGCTGTACACAAAAGTCGATAGCTCCAAAAAAATTTTGGCTCGGCTTTTACTTGTTTTTAGTTAGAACGTATCTCTAAACTGCAAAATATTCGTGATGCAATTTTCCATTAAGCCAGCTTTTTTATTTTAAGCTTATCTTCAATTTTACCTTGTTTAGAGTATTCATAAATCAGTGCTTATTTATAGAATGATTGCATAATTCATTCATTCATTTCTGAATGATGAAGATTCTGTGTGCAGAGTCCTGGCTATTAATCTTATGCGTGTGTGTGTGTGTTTTTTTTTACCATGTAGACGTTTCATGAGAAGATAAACTGCCTCACTACCGAGGTGAGTGTACCGGAGTGGATAAGTAGGAAAGATATGTCTCATCAAGGGCAACGATTTTTGTGAAGTTTTGAAAGAAGTATATATATATTTTTTTTCATATTTTTTTGTTTCTTACTGAGAATGGCGGTAACAGAACGTGCAAGCAACACCGTGACATATTAAATCACTGTATTTACCTGAATGGGTGTGTGAAAGATTGTGACAGACAGTGGCAGGTGCATGAAGAAAGAAGTTCTTTATGATACAGGTATCATGCCTGTATGCTGAACAATATATCCTGATATGCAAAGATGTTTGCAGAAATATGACTGACGGCGTTTCCTTAAAAACTCATAATGATTCATCAAGTAAGAACCTCCCTTCTTACAAATTTATTAATTCATAAACAATTAATAATAAGGATATGAATCATTTGTAAAGTACTTTGTTGAACATATTTTCCAGAAGTACATGAGGATATTTATGGTGTTTAAAGACAGATCTCCTGGTGGGTTTCAAGGTTTATTTTAGTCCATTGACTCACAAAACTGATGGATGTCCCTCACTGTCTAATAAATATTCCCTGCTAATCACTGTCCAGGCAGTTAACTCTCTTCTTGTCTCTTTGGAGGACTGTTCTATTTTATGTTTAGCAAATTGAGAAATCATGAGAGAGAGAGAGAGAGAGAGAGAGAGAGAGAGAGAGAGAGAGAGAGAGAAATTGGAGATTAAGACAAGAACTAATGAACTGAACAAGGAGGGGCACTATATAAAGAGGACGCCACTGGGAGTGGAAAAAATCAAAATGAAGTCATTGATTGTTATATGTGACATCGCACTTAAATAATAGAAATTCATGCAATTAAATGAACAAGGCGAACAGAACGAACAATACTCCCGATGCTCAGAGAACAAAGACAAGGTAATAGCAATTATGGAACTCTCAACATTGTTTGTCTCATTACTATAATAATGTGGATAATAGATTACAAAAATGCAACGGCTCTTAGAATGGAATGCATGTGCCATTATTGACAAATTAAGATATGTCTTCGTTTGCCATTGCAGTTCTCTCTCTCTCTCTCTCTCTCTCTCTCTCTCTCTCTCTCTCTCTCTCTCTCTCTCCTGAATTCCAACTGGTTGTCGTTATATGTCCAAAGCAATCACTACAAAGCATCTGCAAACCAAGATAGGATAGGATATTACAATGAGCAATTGCAAGGTTTACGTGTTGGCTGCTAGTAGCAGATAATTAATCGGAATTTAACGGTTTACCTTAGCTGTTTCCTTTAATCTCTCTCTCTCTCTCTCTCTCTCTCTCTCTCTCTCTCTCTCTCTCTCTCTCTATATATATATATATATATATATATATATATATATATATATATATATATATATATATATGTGTGTGTATATATATATATATATATATATATATATATATATATATATATATATAAATATATATATATATATATATATATATATATATATATATATATATATATATATGTATATGTATATATATATATATATATATATATATATATATATATATATATATATATATATATATATATATATATATATATATATATATATATATATATATATATATTCATCAGCCAAACAGGAGGCCGCGATTAACTGCACAGTTAAGAAAAGAAAAGAGGAAAACAGTGATAACAACTGTAGAAAAGAAAGGTCGCCCTCTGGATAGACGTTCCAGTGTGACAGGGCTTCTAAATGTTTAAATGTTTAACAGCTCCAGAGATTAATAATGTGAAATTTAACGCTCAGTCATTGTGTTTACCTAAACAATAATATAATTATAAGTTTGTTTTTAAATACGTGCATTGTTCTGATGGAATGTTCACGCTTAAAGATAATTTAAAACATCAGTGAAAATGTGTTTTTATTCAAAGAGTATTGTTCCCTTAGTTCGTTCAGAAACTGTTATTATTATTATTATTATTATTATTATTATTATTATTATTATTATTATTATTATTATTATTATTATTAGTAGTAGTAGTAGTAGTAGTAGTAGTAGTAGTAGTAGTAGTAGTAGTAGTAGTATTAAACAATTTCAAGAAAGCACCGGGTCACATTTCTTGACTCCCATGGGGCTCCCTCGAGGGAGATATTTTTGTCGATTTAATGTAAATTGAAGTAATGTAAGCCAGCGACCTCTTTTGCTGTATAAAAGATACCCAGTTCATAATTCCCTCACATTTACAAATATAAACATTCTCAAAATTACTCTCAAGAGATATCCTCACAAGACCTTTCTCTCGCAAGGTTTCCTACTGTTCGAAACAACCGGAGACAAGAATAGTGTGACTGAAAGTGCGAATAAAAAAACTGCCAAGCTTGATTATATGCCTCTTGTTCAGAGGTTCCCCACGACTTTCCTGATGATCCTGCCCTCGACTTGCCTTCTCGAGATTGCTGAGCCGCTGATGAACAAAGCTGGTCTGAAATTCTTGCTGGATAAAGGTAGCAGTTTCCTGAAAGAATGAGAAGAATGTGAAGACCCTATCTGAAAGAAATGTGTTTGACTTTGCGCTCTACTGAGTTGGGACTTATTTACCTTAACTAAATCATAATATTATTTTTGTTAGTAAGGAATCTGAATCTCTTTATTTGTGAATGGTCGAATGTCCATTGCTAGTCAGAAAGAGATGTACATTGATTTCCTGTAGATCGAATGGATTACATGTACGCCTAGAAGAATTACTACCATGCTAAACAAACATTCAGTTACATTCAGCCAAGTGGCTGGATGTAACTGCATCTGTGAATGAAATTACAGTGAATGAAATTACAGTGAAGGAATAATAAATCTATGAATTTAGGAACTAGAGATATTGAGGCGTTCACAGCATATTGGCCTTCGTATTTACCAAGGCCTGGTGAAGGCAGCCTGGAGATCGATAAACTTCAGTTCAGTTAATCTAAAGCAGTTCGATAAGTGATCAATATCTAGCCATTATTAGTCTCTGGAACTGTGACTGAATGAATAAAGCTCAATAAATAAGAATAGTAACTTTCATTGAATTTATAACCTGTCCCAAAAAATCAAAGCTTTATAACTTGTAATGTTTATTTATTAAAAAAAATGTGGATGCTCATTCGAAAACCCAATTACTGTATGCAAAACAAAATACGACAATGACTAGTCAATTATCGCGCTGGTAATTTATGTGAATATTGAAATTGGTTGGCACGTACTGTTGTATTTCAGGTATGGAAATAACAGATGCAGATTTGTTGGTTTCTTCCCTGTCCTGTTTTTATGATTCTTAATCAGTTTTATAGGACCGGAATCAGATGCTGTGGTGATTATGCATAGTTGTCAATCATCCAGAGTTGAAATTGTATTAGCCTGAGGCACTTTACTGATTGACTGATTAGCCTGAGAGAGAGAGAGAGAGAGAGAGAGAGAGAGAGAGAGAGAGAGAGAGAGAGAGAGAGAGAGAGAGAGAGAGATTTCTAAAAATATGTGTTAAGAATAAATATTTATTTAGCATGGTATTAATTTTTCTAAGAATACATGCAATCCATTCGACGTACAGGAAATCAATACACATCACTTTATAATTAGCAATGGATATTTAACCATTCACAAATAAATCGATTAAAATTACTTATTAACAAAAATGTTCTAATTTAGCTATACATTTAAAGAAGAACTCAGAATGCAAAAGTAAACACATTTTTATGAAAACGAAACTAAACAAGACGGAAGAACAGTTTCTCTTGCTTTACATATCCACACGTAACAGCCGCGACCGCCGCTTTATTTTCTGTTGATTGGAAAAATCGATCTCCTGCCAATCCTGTCCAGTCGCAGTGCACGTGAATCAACGCTCCCTGCCGAAGGAAGAAGACCCCATCGATTTTCACGTCACAGGAACCCAATCATGATTTGTAGGGGAAGTTCCCTGAATGTTTTTTGCCTCTTACTTGTTCAGTTATCATTATTTTATCCCTGAAGGGGGGTAGCGCCACCCCGTGGCCTCACGTGGTGCGCTATAGGCATTGCTTAAGGTTCTTTACAGCATCCCTTCGGCCCTTAGCTGCAACCCCTTTCATTGCATTTACTGTATCTCCGTTCATATTCTCTTTCTTCCATCTTACTTTTCACCTTCTCCTCACAAGTCTTTTGTAGTGCAACTGCGAGGTTTTCCTCGTGAGCCACCTTTAAAACCCTTTTGTTCTCAGTTTCCCTTTCAGCGCTGAATGATCTCTATAGGTCCCAGTGCTTGGCCTTTGGCCTAAATTTAATATTCCATTCCACCATTACCTTATAAGTTAGACGTAACATTATTTCCATTGGGCTCTCCTTAATATTTCTAATATTGGTAAGATTATCAATATTAATGTTATTGATCCTTGATATCAGTAATAGTATTTATTATTAAACTCAAGGCAAATCAAAGGAAAAATCCAGTTCATATTTTAAATAATTAGTTAAGATAGAAGTATAAAGATTACATATTCATATCTTACAGATGATCTAATTCTAACGTTTTATATATGAAGTCTTATGTATAGTAAAAGACGGAGTACATCATGATATTAAGACTTATGAATAAAAATATGACCCGGGAAAAAACAGGAATTATTGACTGAAGGAATAAAAAATTTGTATTTAACATGAAACAAACATACTAAAAAAATAATACAACCAAAACGAAACTTATCACCTAAGAATCAGCAAAACCCAGTACAAATGAAACAGCATATAGATCCATACTGAATCTACGAGAAATTGACAAGAGAAAATTAGCTGCCATAGGCATGATTCAATAAGCGATTTATTGGCGCATTGACTGTCTATCTATCTATCTATCTATCTATCTATCTATATGTGTGTATGTATATATATAAATATATATGTATATATACATATATACAGATATACATTATATATATTATATATATATATATATATATATATATATATATATATATATATATATATATATATATATATATTGCATAAGGATGCGGGTATACGATTATGTATTTATGTATGTGTGTATGTATATACATATGTGTATATGTAAATATTTTCCAACACGTGACCACACACTCTCACACGTACACACGCACACACACAGATACTATCAACTTTACCTACAGTAATGTTAATTATAAAGAACATGTCACTCTACTGTACAACTAAAAGTTCATTATCGAGCTTTAACTGAAAAGTGGCCCTTAATTAAGAAGGAGGCTTAAGAAGGTAGGCACACTCCCCCCAACCCCCCGACTCCTTCCGTTCCACCCGGTAACCACTTGGTCGACTCTAATTCTTCACAGCTGATTTGAGGAGACAGTTATAACAGAGCGATGACGTGATAGGATGGGAATGGTAATGTTCCATTTTTTTTTTTTTTGCCGTTCTGATGATGGATCATGGTGCGCTGATTGACCTGCTTTCTCCTTATTGTTTCTCTTCTCCTCTTTACACCTTAGTTCTAAGTTTGTCGGATATATATACAGTAAATACATGTACTTGTATATGTATATATATATATATATATATATATATATATATATATATATATATATATATATATATATATATATACTATGTATACAGTGTATATATATATATATATATATATATATATATATATATATATATATATATATATATATATATATATATATATATATTTCGTTCGATGTTTGTGACCTAATTTTCTTATAAAATTGAGTAAACTAATGTAAAAAGATTTAGTCGGTAGTTATTTTTATCCTCGATTTCAGTGTTAGGTTCAAGCTGGCAATAATCTGAGCCAATATCAATAAATACAAAATATATGTCTTCTGGAAAGTTCCAGCGATGGCATATATTTTGTATTTATCGATATTGGCTCTGATTATTACCAGTTTGAACCTAACACTGAAATCGAGGATAAAAATAACTACCGACTAAATCTTTTTACATAAGTCTACTAATGTTTATAAGAAAATTAGGGTCACAAACATCGAGTTATTCGAACGAAATTATATATATATATATATATATATATATATATATATATATATATATATATATATATATATATATATATATATATATATATACTGTATATATATATTCGTATATTAATATTTATAAGAAAATTAGGGTCATATAAACATCGAGTTATCCGAACGAAATTATATATATATATATATATATATATATATATATATATATATATATATATATATATATATATATATATATATATATATTTATATATATCCGACAAACTTAGAACTAAGGTGTAAAGAAGATAAGATAAACAATAAGGGGAAAGCAGATCAATCAGTCTACCATGATCCATCATCAGAACCGCGAAAAAAAAGAACATGGAACATTACCTTTCCCATCGTATTACGTCATCTCTCTGTTATAACTGTCTCCTCAAATCAGCTGTGAAGGATTAGAGACGACCGAGTCGTTACCGTGAAACCAATGAAAAAAGATTTCAGCGCGATGCTTATAAGTAAAGTAGGCCTATCCGTTTTGTTAAAATTGTCAAAATCTATTATGAAAGGTGATTGCTTATACTATAAGAATGATATTCTTACAAACAGATAAAAAAAGTTATTTAATTTTAATTTTGACTCATTTAACAGTTTGCATAATTAATACTAGCTTCTGAACACCGATAACAACGATATTTCCACCATCAATGACAATAAAAATAAAATAAAGGTAAAAATGAGAATTATAGGGATAACAGATTTGTTATCATTAATATTATTACCATATAAAACTAACAGTTCTAAAGGATATGCTTCGCAATACGATCCCATCCAGATAAGCTTAGTGATGGATAAAACCACCACATCGAACCTAACCCCCACCACTCCCACCCTCTTTTTGACACCTCTAAAAGGTCCCCAGAGATAAACGTTCAAGTAAAACCCTCGATGGGGGTTACATTTGCCAAAACCGCAATGCGGGGTTCAGCTTGAGTGGGGTTAGATTTTATCAGGAAGGGGAAGAGGAAGGGGAGAGGAAGGGAAGTGGAAGGGAGAAGGAGAGGGTGCCGAATCGGATGATGGCAAATGGAAAGGCAAATGGACGTATGAACGATCTATCGCCTGATTTTGAGACGTTCTCCTCCTGGAGTGGCACGTTTGACTGCACTGGATGAGCTGTTTATTAGAGTGCGGTTGCGAACGCAGCACTAACTTAGATCTGTTGGTTTTGTAGAATAATAATAATAATAATAATAATAATAATAATAATAATAATAATAATAATAGGTTTTATTGAATATTATTGCTGCTTCAGCTGCATTTATTTTGTCAAAAAATGAAATGACAAATGTAGGCGAGCTGTTAGCACGCACCTCCAATGAAGAGAAGTCCGCAATAAGGAAAATAGAAAAAGTCTTCTACAAAATAAATGCAGCTGAAGCAGCAATAATATTCAATAAAGCCTGTTTAAAAGAGGGTCTGCTGCCAAATAATAATAATAATAATAATAATAATAATAATAATAATAATAATAATAATAATAGCTACACTAATGACTTGTTGGAGGAAGGACAACTACACTGCACAGAGTTCTTCATTGGGAACGTGGGTAGAGCTCTCTGCTAGTACGCTGTTGGCCCAGCGTTCGACTCTCCGACCGGCCAATGAAGAATTTGAGATATTTATTTCTGGTGATAGAAATTCAT
>NC_089746.1:39194011-39201511 GCF_040412425.1 Macrobrachium rosenbergii
ATTATTCATTAGTCATCCATCACAGAATTATTATTCTTATAGTTGAATTTATTTTTTAAAGGCATCTACTGTAGGTAGCTCGAGTCCTGATTGCAGCTTTCATGCTTGTCGAGAAATACTGATAACAGAAATATGAAAATTAGTACGAACAATGAAAATGCATCTATGCACTTTGAGCAGTCACTAAATTTCATATATAAATATTGCCCATCTAACAGCGTTTCTGCAAATTGAAAAACCTGTTAAAATTAATCATCACTTGATATATTAAGAATGAATGGTCCAGATGGTTATAAATTTAATTATTCTACGAAGACAACTGATGCTAAAGATGCAAGTATTTGTGAAAGGTGGCTCAGAAGTTTTTGAGATGGTATGATCATCTGGAGAGAATGAGCGAAGATAGGTTGGTAAATAGAGCGAAGGATGTTTGATCTGGAAGTTTTGGGAGAAAACAGAGAGGTATATTTAAAAAGTGCTGGAATGTTGGAAAAGTGTCCGAATGGAAGGCATTTTTTAGGTCGTCGATTTTCTGCTGATAATTAAACTGTTCTATTATATGAAATGTTGATGTTATATATATATATATATATATATATATATATATATATATATATATATATATATATATATATATATATATATATATGTGTGTGTGTGTGTGTGTGTGTAGCAAACATTTTCTTTGTTTACTAATAAAATTCACATATAAAGTATTGGGGAATGACTGGTGTACCTTGCACTCTGCCCCACTCATTTTGGAGAATTAAAAATAATGATTAAAGCGACAGCCATGTCAGGTCAGGTAAAAGCTCCCGTTGATTCAGCCGACAATTTTTGGCTAGGATGGACAGTCCATATTGTTTTTACTTAGCTTTACACAAAACATCATTCGATAAAAAAGAGATGTAGTTATATATATATATATATATATATATATATATATATATATATATATATATATATATATATATATATATAAACTCTCATAAGTACACAAACACATACATATATATATATATATATATATATATATATATATATATATATATATATATATATATATATATATATATATATATGCAAAATATATATATATATATATAAATATATATATATATATATATATATATATATATATATATATATATATATATATATATATATATTATTTATTTATGACGTGATTTTTCTGCGGTCAAAATTATGAAGCCCCAAATATCGTCTAATATTCACTTCACTATAACTATGGGATAGCTTACAGCCAGGCAAGAGATCTCTTTAAGAATCATACATTTACAGTAAAGATGATGTTTTAGTGAATGCATGGTCTAATGAAACAAAATAGGTCATAAATTAAGCTATAACGCAGAAACTACAACATGGGATATGCAATCTAAAGTAAAATTAAACGTCAAAGAAAAATAAAATGGGATATTAATGTCTGGATAATAATCATTGAAGACAGTCGAAACACGCGGAAAAGACAATTAGCGAGTTACTTACACTCATCGACCTCTGTACAGTTTAAGTAGACAAGGATGACTACCCACTATGCAGCAAAAAAGACGACAAAATAATGTTGAGCTGTTGATTAATTTTCCTCATAAAAATTGAGTCTGCGTTCAGCGGGCTACGTTTGTTTGAATAGATTGCCTCACGAATTTTGGCAAATACTGTATTATGGCAGGCTAAGGCGACATCTGGCACTCCACAGTGTTGTCACTTAGCTCTGGTGCTTAGCATCACTTTCCCATTTGCTAGACCTGCTTTTTGTCATAGAATGAAACAAAATAGATAAAATTTAGCGAATTTGTTTCTACAAGGTGGCGTTGCCAATAGTCTTTTTCATTTATTAATATTTATGGATTGCAGAGTTACCAGGTGCCTACCTCAACGCTTAACGTTAAATGTAACAAAAGACTACTCACAATGAAACCACCTGTACAAAATAAGTCTGGTGAAATGCAGATCAGTGAAAAATGATCCCGTGTAACTGTTAAAACCGGCGGTTATAAAGAGTGGATTTCAGTGCGACATCAAGCCAACGGGAGTGTTGTAGAGCTACCAGATGCCTCCTGGCTTAATTTGATGTGACGTGTTTTTGAAGCCACCTGTACAAGACAGTCTGGTGAAATCCAGATCAGTGAAAGAATGATCCCGTGTAACTGTTATGTGGAGCTACCAGATGCCCCCTGGCTTAACGTGAAGTGTAACGAAATTATTGAAGTCGCCTGTATAAGACTGTCTGGTGAAATGACAGTGAAAGAATGATCCCGAGTTGTTGTTTAATCTACAGTACTTAAAGCTGGCGGTTTGAAAGAGTGGATTTCGGTGTAGAAGCCACCGGGAACTTGAACTTGAATAATGCACATTAGAAACAGGTCAGCAGATAAACGACCAAATGGCTGCCTTGCAAAAGGATCTGCGTACGTTAAATGTGGAAACTAATTACATAGGAGAATTGCCAGTACTTTACGAACTCAATGTCGAAGGTAAGATAATTTTATGTCCTCTAAGTCACAGTTGTCTGTTGTGATGCACTGGTTTGAGATTAAGATTTTTAATCAAAGAATATCTTAGGATTTTATAAAGGCAAGGGCAAGTAATTTTCAAATGGAAAATCAAAATAAGCATTGCAGTTCGTATTTGGTCAAAAAAACGTAGGTTACTGAATTAATCGTTCTTACCCTGACATTGCTTCACATTGAAACTAACCAATCCTAAAAGTAGTCAAATATGCGTGCCATAAAAAAAATCAGGGCTTAAAGTGGGCCCCCCCCCCTTTTTTAATGTTTTAGCGCAACTACGGTCATTGTATGCCGTCTGAAAGACAGTAAAGGAGTTACAACTAGTTATGTCTTACTATGTGAGTCCACTAACTGCAAACTAACGCTTAGACGAACAGAAACTGTCTCTCCTAAATATTATGTACGGTATGTTGTAAATAACATTTTTGTGTATGTATTAAAATGACTTGCGGTAAACACAACGTCCAAGGTGATGGCAGTTCTCAATACGCGCGAAATATAGACAAAATTCTACAGGGCTTGAATAATAATAATAATAATAATAATAATAATAATAATAATAATAATAATAATAATAATGCGAAGGAGACAAGGCTGTAAGAACGATTCGAAGAATATAATGGATAATTCCAGCGTAACTTACATGAATTCTTATGTATATTAAACAGTAAATGAAGAATCACTTACAACACGCTGCAAGCGCTAACGTAAACCTGTTTCAGCATTTAATAATTCGTTCAGTTATAAGGACATGTCACTTACCAAGACTGATGGGGAAAGTAAACTAATATCTTTAAACAGTAGAGTTAATGACAGTACAATATGAGTAGTACAAAGTACCGCTCCTTCCTCTTGACTTATTACTACTGATATGTACCGTGTCATTACTTATACCGTTTAAAGATATTAGTTTACTTTCCCCTTCAGTTTAGGTAAGTGTCATGTCCTGTATAATTGAACGATTTAATGTATATTAAAATAGGTTTACTTTAGCGCTGGTTGCATGCTTCAAGGAAATAACAAGCACGATAGAACTAGACAAGTCGAGGGAACGGAAGCTAAGCTAGGAATACGGTGTCTTCAAACATCATCTGGAATCAGGAATGAAACGAGGAAGCGATGAGGTCTAGGGTGTGTATGTATGTGTGTTGGAGGGATAGGGGGAGGGAGGAAGGGTTGTTGGAGGCTGAAAACAATACAAAGGTACAATGATTGGTGGAATTGGATGGCGGGCCGTGGGAGAGTGCTGCATGTCCGGTAACAGGGTTGTTGGGTTGGGGTGGGGGGGAGGGGGGGAACAGAGTGGAGACGTCGTAGAGGGGTGGGTGGAGTGTTGTAAAGAGGATGTTTGGGGAAGTCTGTGATGGGAACGCTCCATGTGCAAACTGACGGCTGACAATGATGGCCAGTCGGCTGAGGAGGTTCTCTTCAATGCTTTTCGACGCTTGCGAGCGTGGAATGACATAGCCTACGCTGACATTAAACTCTTCAATTCTTAGGGAATACCTTTAGTGGCATTGACCTTAATATTTCAGAGTATCCTTGGTGATGCTGACCTTTAGTTTTCGAATCAATTTTTGAGTCAATGACCTTCAATTTTTGAAGTATCTTTGGTCGTTGTGACTTTACTTAGTTACTACTGGGAACTTCGCCCTTCAGTTTTAGATTTAACTTCAGTGATTTTGCCGTTAAATTCCAGACAGCAATTTTGGTCGATGATGAAAAGAAATCAGGGCAAGAGTCTGCGGTCAATTGACTGGCATGTCAAAAAAAAAAAAAAAAAAAATTAAAATTGTCTTCTGGTCTCCCCAAGATATCAGCATCACATGGGCACTTGATGTTCAGGATGATTCTTTTTATAAAAGTTTTTCCTAAGGAGACATGTTTTTATGCAGTCCTTTGCTTTCTGTAATTAATTGAACATGCTCGAGTTCCGTTTCCCTTTGATGACTCACATATTGATTACAACATTCATATCGATTTAGGTATTTGTACCGAGTCTGTTACCGCTTAAATGGGAAGAAAAGCTTATGCATTCATAAAAGTCTTTTTATTTCCATATGTTTATTTTCATTTTCCTACATTTTTCCCACAGTGCCATTAGGATTTCCTTAATCTGATATAAATTTTTCTGGAAAAAACACTATCTTTTTCCTACATTGTTCCGTAAATCTGGTGTAATTTCAGTCCACACTTCCTCACACACCAAATTGAAAGACGGGAATTGATTTAGCATTCAATTCCGAATTTAGTCATTTCATTATCCGTGGCCTTGATTACAAATGATGTAGAGAAACCCTCACTGGAAATCATTATTCAATCTACGCATTAATGTCAAAAGGTTTCTTAATTCATTCACTGAATTCGCAGAAGCGTTTTCCAGCTTACTGTTTCAATGACATTCACATATTCGCTTCAGTGAAATTTGTGTAATTATGAAAATTTCCGAGAGTAACCAATTGTTTGGCTTCCGCTGTTCGTGTACCCATAAACTTGACTTTGACAACTAGTAAGTTATTAGGGAACGCGTGTGTGCGTGGTTGTGTATGTATGTGCGTGTGTGTGTTTGTGAGAGAGAGAGAGAATTTCCCCGTTTGTGTATCATGTGCGCTTATATGCGCCTTGCTTATATAAAATTTTGAAGAAGTAGCACACTTCTTCGGCTTCTGTTGTTCAGGAACCTTGGACTGAAATATGAAAACTAGTGAAGTATCGGATAACGCATGTGTGTGTGTATGTATGGAGAGATAGAGAGAATTTCCATGTTTGTGTATTATGTGCGTTTGTATGTGCGTTGCTTTGCGCTGGGGTGTGGTGTGCGCGTGTGCGAGTTGGCGTGTGAGTGCGTGGCCCGGCAGAGAGAGGAGTGGTGCAGTGTGCTTCAGGGATCGATACCCATGCTAGGTCTGTTCAAACCTTCTCTCGCCTCACTCGGGTTGTGGATCCGCGCCCTCAACATTTTGCTACGATCTGTAACCAACGACGCTCCTGGCTATCTCTCTCTCTCTCTTTCTCTTTCTCTCTTTTTCTCTCGGGTCTACTGATAACAACGCCACCTGAAACGGCTTCTCACGCGCCTGCACTATGTTCGCATCGTTTTATGGTATTCTGAAACCCCAGGAAAGAAAAATAAATAACATATTGCTTCATCAAAACACCATCTCGGGCGAGCGTGTGTGTTCGCGCGTTTGTGTGTGCATGTTTGCTATGGCAGGAGTGAGAGTATGAGTGTAGAAAATCAAGAGTGTTTCGGAAGGACAAGCAAAGAAATGACCAGGAGAAAAGTCTACGGTATTTGCACTCGTGATTTAATCCACTTCGACCGATGGTCTTGGGATGTTTATCAATGTATTTTCTGTCATCGTAGTGTAGTGGAGGACGAGTTGCATAGGTGGGAAGAAGTGAAGGCCAATGAGTGAATGGCAATGGGTTTTGGACCTTTTATCCAACCCTACCTTATGAGTTGCGGACTCCTCTAGACACGTCAGGTGTTTGAACGTCGCCACGAGATTAGTGTGACATTTGGAGCCTTTGATTTGCTCCACTATCTAGATTATTTGATCGATTCGACATTGCCAGTGTGACGTGAGAAGTTACGTGAAATGTACATACTTCCATTGCTTTATCTTTCGACGCTTCCACCTACGTGGTCGGTCATTAGGTGAGAAAAGGAGGAGAGGAGGCGGAGACAGGGAGAACGGTCTGTTTGGTGACAACTTCCTCAATTTTCCTCATAGCGTGACTGGAGCTGCTGAGGTAAACAACTTGACTAGGCGCGGGACGGCTAAACATTGGCAGTGTGCCACGAGGCAATAGCGGTTTTTGGCAAGTGTTTGTGGCACCGATGACAGTACCCACCGGCTACTCGTGCTACCCAGCTATCCCAGTCCGCTGTGCCATTATCAGTACCTTTTTTTTTTCAGTGTGAAATTTGCGTCTGCAAAGTGTGCGTGTGTTGTTGTTGGTGTGTTTTTTTCTATAAAAACTGAAAATTTACATAGGAAGATTAATTTTTTTAAATTCTCTGTAAACAGGCAGTCGTAGACTTGTTGTCTGTACTGTGAACGTCTGAAACAAGTGCAAGTGACTGTTTTCAAACAAAGGTAAGGAAAAGATTCTGAGAACCCTAGTGAAGAACATCTGATAAATCATATGATAATCTTAGACAATTTGTGTGAAAGCAAATTGTAACTCTACCTTCAGAAGCGTAAAGATTCTCTTAACCAGTGCCTGTGGATTCCTTTCTAGATCGTAAGTCGATGCACTGATCCTCAGCTTATTGTCTCCAAAGGTAAAACTTAAAAAAAATTATAATCCAATTGCTATTGTCACCACCCGAACATCTGACTGTTGCTAATAGGCAACACCTGATTGCTTAGCACTAAAATCACCAAATAATCATGATCATCACTTGAAAATCAGTTGCTCCATAAGAGCAGACTGCTTCTCGTAAAGGATAAAAATAAAAAGTCATCAAATAATAATCACCATTATCACTACTTGAACATCCGATTGCTGCCGATGTGTGTTAGGTTGTACTCAAGAGCTTGTAGCGGAACATCCAGGCTTTTCTAAAAGTATAACAGTTGATTAAATCTCTCTCTCTCTCTCTCTCTCTCTCTCTCTCTCTCTCTCTCTCTCTCTCTCTCTCTCTCTCTCTCTCTCATTTACACAAGAATGTACACAATTCCTGGAGGCCACACACACACATAGTCTCATTGATGATTGTTCTTAAAGAGGGCGGGAAAAAGAGAAAGAATATGGTTTTTTCTTTTCTTTCACCATGATGATCTTCGTATTTTCTTCTGTTATACAATGAAACATGGAGCTCCAGAGCAACCAGTCTGGCATTTAGTCTGCACAGTAAGTTGTATCAGTCTGGGTTACTGTCTAATTTACTGTAAGTGCAACGTTTAGGTACGGGGAGTAAATTCAGTAGAGCGAGAAAGCTTGTTGTGCGTCTCTCTAT
>NC_089746.1:39204011-39219011 GCF_040412425.1 Macrobrachium rosenbergii
TTCACTGGCACACCAGCAACAAGCACCCCTCTTCTCCAGAAGCCATAGAACAGAGGCAACAGCGGCGGGAGTAGGGCGATGACCGTTCGCCCCAAATGAAACGGGTGTCCCTCTCTCGAAAGTCATTTTGGAAATTTATTTACCATTCTTTCCAAAATGCGGCCAGTTTTTCGAGGTCATTCCGGCGTTTATTGGACGCTTATCTGTCCGTAATTTTAGTTTCTGTAACGCCTAATGGTACTAGTCTTGCAGTCTTTTACTTGAGGTTCAATGGTATTAATTGTACAGTCTGAGGGATGGGTTGTCTGAAGCTCGAATTACGGTGTAAGTAGTTCTCGATTTACATTAGGGGGAACCCCCTCAGCCTAGAAACTGTCCTCTAAACGCTATTGATTTAGCGAGCTCTAGTACTGCACATGAGAGAGAGAGAGAGAGAGAGAGAGAGAGAGAGAGAGAGAGAGAGAGAGAGAGAGAGAGATTCCCATTAATAAGCATAAAATCAGCGTAATAAACGTTAAAGTGTTGCCTTTTAAAGTAGCTCTTAGTGAATTTCATTTGCAAGTTACAACTGTTCTACAATTTAGCATTTAGGAGGTCTATCACTGACCAAAAACCATGTTATCACTTTTTAGAGGTGATTCATATTGCTCACAAGGAAATTTGTTGAAACGTTTTTCAAGCTTAGGTCACCTTTTTTTTTTTGTATAAAAGGAGTTTCCATGCAGCCTGTAAACACGAACAGCTTTCTAGTCTACATGAAATCTCTGCGCCCCTCAGACAGATACGTGTGCGTTGATAAATGGCATGTTTCTTTTTTTCACTATAACTTGCAGTCCGCGATGCCGAATCTTATGAAAAAAAATAGCGGTTTTCCCAGAGTAGTCATGCCCTCGTTACAACTGCTTTTCTAATCACCATAAGCAATAACTTGTACCGTTATTGCAATTAACATTGCAAAGAACTGCGTACGTGTTTACCAACAAATTGCCCTAGTGAGTAACAAGAAACATTCTGCCTGCATAAAAATAGGTGCACATGCAAGTACGCATACTAACAAGAAAGGTTAGGCGGAGAATTCTAAGACGAAATTGCCAGCAATGCTCGTGTAATGCAATATTTTATTGCCCTGCAATAGTTTAAAGTTGAAGTGCGAGTTGCAAGGAAAAGCCAGCAGCCTCGATGCGATGCTTTGTCCTCACACTCTTCTCCCTCCTCCTCCGCCTCCTCCTCTTCTTCCTCCCCCTTTATTTCCTCCTCCTCCTCCAGGTTGTATTTTCATAATGAGGGTGTGTCTGCCTACCATTTTTAAATCGCCAGCCGTTCAGGATTTTTGTCATTTGTTCTTGCAAGTATGTTATGTCTTAGTTTTCTGCCGCTATTTCGGTCTGCATATATGAGCTTTCTCTGTTGTAAATAGCAGGGCTTATCATTTTGGAAACGTAAGTCTCTCTCTCTCTCTCTCTCTCTCTCTCTCTCTCTCTCTCTCTCTCTCTCTCTCTCTCTCTCTCTCTCTCTCTCTCTCTCTCTCGCGATAGCTGGATCGCATTACAGCGTAACAGACGAAATGGTGCAGTCGTAAGAGTTGAAGTTCCAGGGTTGCTGATCTAGCAAGGCAATTTGTTTATCCTGCTATGCAGTCGTATTCTTGGATAGCAAGCTGATCTATATTTGATGACCCGAGTCTTCAGAAAAGCGGAAAAAAAAGTCGACCAGATTTTTGTAGTTGGAAACTAATTTTTATCTCCGCCAAGATGGTTCTTCTAGGTTCGGTTTGTTTGTCAGTTCGTTAGCACGATTACGCAAAACGCCGTTCCAGTCGTTCCAAACTTAAGTTATGGAAATTCTAGTCTTCTGAAGAGAAGTTCTTCTCACTTCACGTGATTTTTTTTATTTATTTTCCAACTGGAATTCATCTTCGTAGACGCAAAGTTGAGACTTCGTTATGTAGTTTATAGAATTATACTTTTTAAAGAGAACGTGTGGTTTGGTTCCATAATAAACTTTGCATATTTTATCTGTTGGCAAGTGCCGCTTTATTGTTTGGATGGTACTAAGCTTTTCTTTTACACGATTAAGGCAAATTATTTATTTGTTCTCTACTAGACACATTTCTTTAAAAGTTTTCATCAGATGTTTAAACCGTGTTTTCTGGATACCCATATTCCTGTTATATTTGAGTATAACAATTACGTCACTAATTCAACAGGAAAGAATTTCCTTTCAGCTTGAAGTGTCCCTTTGCTGGTAGGCGTTGGTTGTTGTTGTTGGTTGACATGAATCGTAAATGGGTTTTTAAACAGCTGTCATCTTGGAAAATATGTATTAAATCTACTTTTGAAAACACCCAACTGTTACTATGTTGCAGTTACAGTTGGGGCCAACACAATTAGAAAGTGAGACTATGAACGAATGGAAATTTATGAGCTCAATACTTTCACGTCAGTAATGAACGCCCGATACATTATTGACCCAAAGCAATGTAAATTGTATCAAAAAGTGGCCAAGAATTACATTTTATTCTAGTGTGGCGAAGGCGTGAGTAAGAGCCAGCGTCTACAAACTTAATGATTTATTCAACACAACAACAAAAAGGTCAAGGGCTCCTGCGAGCGGAAATGTAGTGCCTGACACGAGGTGGAAAAAACAGAGATTAGTAGGACAGTCAGCTGTGTTTGTTTGAGAATGTAGAATGGTACATAATTCTATTCACAAGTTGCGAACAGGGTTCTGATAAATATATCTGGAAAGCTGACATTGTATTGCCTCTAAGAGGAATGATACATTTGTCGTGACGTTCTTACGAACGGCAGTATTACATAAAAAGGATGTATAGTGTCGGCTGTGTTTCTTATATGCTTGTGCTTGGCTCTTGTGTCAGGACTCTCAGGACTTAGGAGATGCTGGTTGTGAGGAGCGGATGCCCGTAGGGTATGAGTTCGGACGGCCAAGTAAGATGGTCTAATGTGTAAGGTCCGCGTGGGACCCTACACTAGCATGGTATGAGTGCTAACATGTATCGGTTTAAGTGCATTAATGGTATTTTCCTTAGAAGAGTGACCACATTGATCTTAGTTTTTAATTTAAATCCCATTTTGGTTTCTTGTCCTTCTTTGGCGTTGAAGAAAGGTTCGCTACAAATCGACTTAATCCTGATCTATATTTGGATGATTCCGTTTAACTACAATGTCACCTTCGGTTCCGTGTCACTCTTTAAGTTGAAGAGGAATTCACAGTAACATTAATCACGATCTATATTTGGAGCTTTTCAGTTGAATGAATTTGGAATACAAAAGATTTTGTGCTTTGAATTCACAATTCAGATTATTCGACTTATGTCGAGTTGTATTTGACTGCTAATACGTGAGGACGCGTTCCCCGTATCAGTCCTTATAAAGAAAGGAGATTGCAGTACAACACACACACACTATATAAATATATAAATATATAAATGTAAATTTATATTATATATAATATATATATATATATATATATATATATATATATATATATATATATATAAATATATATATATATATATATATACACCCAAATGAATAAGTGCACAACACTTCCAGTTATATGAACAAATCAGTGGTTGTAAATCACACACATAAACCGATACACTGTTCCTAGACATAAGTCAAATGTATTTGTTCAGACCCCCTTGAAAAGATGAAACGCAAACGATTCATATTGCGCGAATTTGCTGACCTTGTGTCCCAACCGACGTCCTCTCGAAAGGTCAAGGAGGATCGGGGTCACTGAACCCGTTATTCCGTCAGAAGTCTGGTAAAGAATTGGGCGCTTATTGTTGTCTCTTTAATTCTTTCTCCTCTTCTTATTTAGATATTTTGGTATGCATAAGTTTATCTTTGATTCTCTCTCTCTCTCTCTCTCTCTCTCTCTCTCTCTTACAAACACACACACACACACACACTCACTTTCTCTCTCTCTTACAAGCACACGCACGCATACACACCCCTCTCTCTCTCTCTCTCTCTCTCTCTCTCTCTCTCTCTCTCTCTCTCTCTCTCTCTCTCTCTCTCTCTCACACACACACACACACACACAATCTCTCTCTCTCTCTCTCTCTCTCTCTCTCTCTCTCTCTCTCTCTCTCTCTCACACACACACACACACACACACACACACACAAACACACTCACATTCTCTCTCTCTCTCTCTCTCTCTCTCCTCATGGCACATTGGTAGCACACTCTGTTGCCAAATTGATAGACCAGCGTTCGATTTTCGAACTGGAAATGGAGGCAGCTGTAGATAGGCCCGTCCCCTAAAATCTTGTAAGCCTCTGTTGACCTAAGCAGTGAATTGGGTACTTAATCGTTAGTCGACCTTTGTGAGTCAATAAGGTGAAACCGGTCATAAAAAATTTATTCGATTCTCTCTCTCTTTCCCCCCACGCCCTTTCTCTCTGCGGGCTGCATCTTAGGAAGAATTTGGAGGTATGCAAATTTCTACCTTTAAGTAACCTCCTTTTTATCATAGAGTTTTTTTAGTAACTGTAGTTCCCGTGTTATTTAAGTAAGAAATGTTTAGATTGTCCAATGAGGTTTTCAATATACATTATTATTATTATTATTATTATTATTATTATTATTATTATTATTATTATTATTATTATTATTATTATATGTAGAGTCTGAAATGTGTCTTTGTATGAGAGAGAGAGAGAGAGAGAGAGAGAGAGGAGAGAGAGAGAGAGAGAGAGAGAGCGAGCGAGCCTGTGCATGTATGTCAGTTACCCAACTATGCAATGACTAGACACTGCTTAGCTGAGCAAAATGTCTGGCCGCTAGAAATTTTAAATGCTTATGTTAGTCTCGTCGTCCATAATGTAAATATACATACACATTTGTGTATAGATTTTGATGTATGGACGCATGCAAGCCTACCCGTATCAAAGTTTTAGTCTGAATTTGCATTTTTATCTCATATTTATTCATGTGAATTCTGTTAATGCCTAGCCTTTGGATTCTTCTAGCACGGGACAATTTCATACATGTATTTTTATCACACACTTGATTTATGAATATATCACCATTTTTTTTAAAGTATAGTTATCAATAGGACTGTGGCCATCTGATACCCTTTTCTAGTCCAGACTCGCAGAAATATAAAACAAAAAAAAGGGGAAAGTAGAAAGGAAGATGGGGGTTTAGAGATTTAGAACGCGACCGACCTGTTCCTGGAAACATTTTTATACATCTTTTAACATTTTGACGTTTTCACCCATTTTGTTTATTAATTTACTTATTATTTTTTTTTTTATAAAATCTAATCCACTCTTTCTGTATTTCCTGTCACTTTCTGGTACTTCCTTCAGATGACCACCATATTCGTTGGAAGCTTGAATTTCAAGTTAGTGGCCCCTGTAGGCTTGTTCCACATGAATAAGGTTCGTGTTCTGAATAATAATAATAATAATAATAATAATAATAATAATAATAATAATAATAATAATAATGTTGTGAGAATCAAGAAAAACCTAAACAGGAAGAGAATTTATATATGATCGTGGGTATTGTTGTAATTATTACCTTATTGTCATAATTTGCCATTGCTATCAAGATACGTATCCGACATCAAGAAGTCTTGGTCTTACAGAGGTATGTGTTTTACTTAATGGAACCCTCAAAAGTTCTCAGATAGGTAGTGACCCACATGTTCGACCTTAACAGGAGCCATGTACTCTCCTTGAAGATGAAGAAGCACGCATTCGTCAGTGCAGTCGGCTGTCAGGTACACGTGTGGATGCTCATCAAATCAATAATCATTCATTTGATCCTGCTTCACTTGCCCGCGCACCCTGACCCATAAATCTATAAGAACAACAAACGTGATGACCTCACGACAAGAGGACCCAATTTCAATTCTCTTTTTAAAAGAAACAGTTCAAATCTCCAGTAGATGGCATTAGGTTGTCAATTTTACTCATATTTGAATAAGACCTTCTCAAATGAAAATCTTTTAGCTTCATTCTGTTTAAACGCGTAGTTATTTACTAGATAATTTGGCAGAGTGAAAATCTTATTCTGCTGACACGTGATTCAGTAATATTTTTCGTGGGTCGCGTGTCACCAAATCAAGCAACTCCCCCGCAAGATTTTATCTCTCTCTCTCTCTCTCTCTCTCTCTCTCTCTCTCTCTCTCTCTCTCTTCTCTTTGAAGGTGGCCGAAAATCCCGCAGGGATAAAATCAATTTCTGGGCAAAGAACGGATAATCCTTTGACAAGCAACCGCCATGCAGTGGGTTAGTGTTCCTTTTAAAATGCTGTCTATATATAGAAAAATAAAAATAAGTCTGGCTATATTTTGATTATCTAACCTCATGTTAGATCTAAATTTTCTTCCACGCAAACTACACAAAGTAGCTGTAATGGCCTTTAACATTTTTTTATTAGTATTTGTTAATTACCATTCCGCTGAAAGGCTTGAGATCTCAGTGAAAATAAATGGAGAAAATCTTCTTCCTTAAGGGAGATTCAAACTCACGTTAGTCTGAAGACTGCTAATCATTAATCAATAGGGAATCTTATGTCTCTGCTTTTCACATTTTAAAGGCATAGGCCGAATTTGGCAAAAGGCTCTTAACAACTTAGCAAATGTTCTTTTTTCATGACGTCTTTCCTTCTCTTTTTAAACGTTTTTAGATTTCTTGTCGGATTAGTTTATTTTTGTTGTAACTGACGTTGCTACATTTATATTTTCCCCTTAATGTTATTGCTTTTCAAGGCTTTGTCCACTCCCGTTCTTGTCTTGTTTTCGTCGACGACCTTCGCGTGCCTCTTGCCAACCCGTTCATATGAAGACTGTTAACTTCTATACAGTTCTCCATATTTTTCAACATTGCTTTTATCAGAAGCTCTTAATCCATCTCCTGTATCGTCGCAGAACTGGCGAGTTCTTCTGTATGGGCAGGCGAAACGCTTTTGGGACTAGTTCCATCCTCTATCAAAGTTTCAGACTTGTTTTTACCCTCACTAGAGTGCCTGTTTAAATGAAAATTAACTCTCCAGTTAACAACTTTCAAATTAATAGTAGCACGACTTGTAAGGATCATAAAGGTTTCCCGTCTATCCTGGATACCCTTCACGTCGCCTCCCTCTCCTTATTTTACAGATATTTTGAAATTCTCCCCTTACTACTTTCCAAATTATTTAGCCTGCCTCTTTTTTGGTAACATGTCTACTATCACTTATTGGTTGAACTAAACTAACAAAGTTCATACGTAATAAATAGAAAAATTGGAGCAGAAGAGTATTATAGTCATATCAAGTAAATCACAAATAGTGAGGATCAATCAAATTATCAAATTAATAAGACAGGCAAATATAATATAGAAACTTAAAGGAAAATCAGTTGCACAATAAATAAATACAGATGCCTTTGGGCAAAGGCGAAAAGCTATTTTATTGCAGTATCCAAAATCTCTTAGGATTGCTGATACCGATGCCCACAACACCCAGGAATTACATTACGAAGCGTTACGAAAAACAGGGTGGAATATCTCCAGTAGTGGGCACTGCCAGGTCATGAGACCCGACAAAATATGGATGCTGACACTGACAACGGAGCGGAGAGCACTAAATCAAGAGCCGTGCACATTAGAGATGTTAGCAGAATTCCCCCCGTGAAATCGAGCTTGTGGAAGGTAGCCAAGCAGAGAAATCTTTCGACAATTTACTAAATCATAAATACAAGTGCTGTAAGAATTGAAATGGACATTTAGAGCCAATTATAATCAGGAGATGAAGTTCTCTGAGAGCGGTTATCCTCCTGGTAGGGGAATAAACATATGATCTGAAGTATTTTCGGCAATATCATCTCTGTAGATATAAGGTCTGACGAACAATAAAAAGGGTATTTTGAGGCATTGTTTAGGATTTTAAGGCATAAATACAGATAAATAAATGAGCATAGATAAAGAAGAAATTATTCCATCAGTTGGTGAACAGAAGATCTGAAACATGTTGCGAATATATCTCTGTAGATATAGGAATGCGTAGCGAACGATAACAAGTTTGTTTTGAAGCATTAATTAGGATTTTCGGGTACCATAAAAACGGGTCTATTATAATGCTATCCGAGTGGGTCTTGTTTGGCCTCCAACGGGTGACAGTAGGGGAGACATGACACAGCCACCCACGCCCTGCAAATCGGTTTTGTCAGCCCCGGATGGTGTGGGATAGGTAGGGGAACGGGAGAGTAGGGGAGACATTCACCCTCCTACATACCTGTTTGTCCGCCCCGGGTGGGGGCGGGGTAGGTAGGGGATCGGGAGGGTAGGGGCCAGACACCTACCTACAGCCGTAGGCCTCTCCAGAGTTGGGGTGGGGGGAGTCCTGTAGCGCCCACACGTGGACCCTACACACACCTACACCGCGAACGAAACACGCGGACGAAAGAAACAACTCTTGTACGACTTTCGTACACATATCTTCCTTATTATCACTCTCACATTTATATTATTACCATTGTATGAAATGCACTGCCAGTTTTCCAACCATGTATGCATGACCTTCAGTCAAACAGCCTGTACCATTTTATATGTATATTTCTCTCTGTGTACAAAACAAATGCTTGTACTTAATCCCTGTTTCTACCTGTCAGAGGTCTGAAGCTACATTGCGGCTCGCACGAGACCTTGACTCGTGTGAATGTTTTCTAAATAAATTCTTACGGGCTGTTCTATGAGCAAGAGCCCGTGCTGGCATAAAGCCAGCTGAGTCAAAAACAACAATATATAAATAAAGTAGTATAAAGCTATAGACTCCGAATCTTACTCGTACCTCTCCTCACAACGTAACGAATAATAACAAGCTTGTTTTGAAGCATTGTTTAGGATGTTCAAGTACCATAAAACCAGATAAACAAATAGAAATAGAGGATAATATTTCATCAGTTGGTGATCAGGTGATCTGAGGCATGCTGCGAAAGTGCCATCATCTTTGTAGATATAGAAGGCCTGACTTACCAGACCAAGATTAACCGAAACATCATTTAGGGTTTTTAAGTACCAACAATAGATAAATAAAAGAACCAAACGAATAAAGAACTCTCGAACGCAAAGGGAACATCATGTTATACGAAACGCTGGGAATCATAAAGCGTTGCGTTTCCAAGGTACAATGAATCACGAAAGGCAACATGGTACGAGATACGGCAATCAATAAAGTCTTCGTGTTGCTGGAGTTCAACATCGTAACCCACCTGCCTATGCCATTTAACTAATCTAAGGAAGATCTCTGGTAATATTGACAGTTTATTGTTATTATTTTATTTGCGTCAGAGTAATGGCATGAGAGTGTCTCGTGTCGCCTTATCTGTGTACTATGCAATCTTATTTTCAAGGCCAGTGAGATACGTCGTAAGTGCGAATATAATTAAAGCACGAAAAGTATCTCAAGGACAATAAGAACTTCGTAAGTAGTTATTAAGGCAAAAGAAAAAAATGTCTGCGTATTACCACGTGGCAAATTCAGAAGAAATGTGGTCACATATATGCATCCAACAACTAGGTTAACTCGAGAGAAATCGTGTGAATATAATGGGAGCGCTGAAAGAACAAATAAAAGAAAAGTGTTCTCTTTTGTGTTTAGTCTCAGGAGAAAGACTGATGGTTTGTTTTGCTCACAACGATTGGGCCATCTATTCCATTTTTTTTTTTTCTTTTGACGCTTCGCTGGTGACTTCAAATCAAGTTGCTATGTATCACCAGTCTCTCTCTCTCTCTCTCTCTCTCTCTCTCTCTCTCTCTCCTTGTTGATGATCTTTAACAACGGTTTTATACAAGGAAACAGATTTCATGCTTTTGTCAAAACTTATGCATGCCTGTCGTGGTTAAGTTATAGACTTTTATATAGAACTTCGTAAACATTTTTATCTCAGGGACCTAAAAATAAACTTGTCGGATCTTCAAGTATTGGGGTTTGAAACTGAAAGCAAGCTCTAAACTCAACATAAAACCATATAACATTGAAGATATTAGCAACGGTAGGCAATTAGCATGTCCTGTTTCTGTGTATGCGTCACACCAGTTGTTACCATAGCTTGACTCTAGAGTTCGCTAATCTACACAACTTAGTTTTTAGAAACGTTTGACATGAATAGACTTTTTCGACATGCATTTTGTTCTCAGCCTTGATTCTTATCCTCCAGACGAAGGAAAAAGATATGGAGAACAACTGAACTTTAAACTACAGGAGTAAAGAGGAAAATTACCAGAGTTTGCCTGATTAATTGGGCCCTTAAACTGCCACGAAGCAGAGTTACAAGAATCGTACACCAACATCTGTGATGAATCCGTAAAACGTGAATGGTCCGACGTTGACTTTAGACGTAAAAAGTAACTTGAAACACTCAAACTGCCATTAAACTGCTTAACGAGAGAAAATCGCTCGGAAAACCAGAAAAGCGACTGTTTTAAAATTACCTGACATACTTATTTATATATATATATATATATATATATATATATATATATATATATATATATATATATATATAATATACATATATATATATATATATATATATATATATATATATATATATATATATATATATATATATATATATATATATATATATATATATATATATATATGATATTTATAGAGAGAGAGAGAGAGAGAGAGAGAATACTCTAGCATTTGAGTATAGTTTTCATTTTTCATGAAAGTTTCTCGTGCTAGACAATAATGTTTAATGCCTCAGGTAATTTCAGAACATTGATTTTTCTGGTTTTCTTAGCGATTTTCTCACATAAGCAGTTTAATGGCAGTTTGGGAAATCAACCATTAAGTGTTCCAAGTCACTTTGCATATTAGGCATACAGCCTCTGGCCCTTCAGAGGTTTTTCTGATTCACTATAAATGTTGGTTTACGTCCCTTATAACTCAGCCTCGCGGCAGTGTAGGAGCCCAGTTTATCAGGCACTATCTGGTACTCTTCCTCTTTATTCATGTATTTAAAGGTTCACTGGTTTTCCGTTTTATAATATATATATATATATATATATATATATATATATATATATATATATATATATATATATGTATATATTTAATATAAATTTGTATGTATATGTATAAAAATATATGTATGTATCCTATATATATACATATACATATATATATATATATATATATATATATATATATATATATATATATATATATATATATGGTATGTGTGTGTGTGTTTATGAGCATGTGTTCAGGGAAAATAACAGGCATCCATTTCCCCACTGAGAGTTTGAATTATCAGCATACTTCTATGCAAATCTACACTACCCTTGCAATAAGGAACCTCTTCAAACAATTCACTATCATTTTTGTTTCATTCCCAAACTGCATAATGCATATGATTGCTTCCTTACTTTGATTTCGAACCTATTACAGCAGACATATCACCCAAACATCAGTAAATGCAGTAAATTTATCATCAGGAGGAGTGGACATTAATTCCAGTAGGTATTTGCCTTTTTTTAAATTTTTTTTTTCCTGTCCACCACGATTGATGCATTAGTCGTAAAAGCTATCCATAACCACTGTAATAGATTATTAATGTCACGCGATGGTTCAGGTCAAATAATGCATTGCCCCTGAAAATAGTGTTTGATCAATCACTATGGTTTCAAAATATGATACCAAAATCATGATTTTATTATTATTATTATTATTATTGCTTTTCTCTTTGCTTCGATGGTTGTTTATCATATAATGGTTGAGATCACGGTTTGAAAGTCAAACTTTATAAGGCTTGTTTCAGAGAAGTAAAATTGTGAAATATAGGCATCATACTAAAAAAAAAAAGCTTTTATAAAAGTGGAATTAGCACAGTCATTATTATCCCAAAAATCATGATATAATTATAAGAAATCAGTGCCCACACTACCTGGTTGTAGAACGCTTATAACGTTTCAAGTAATTAGAGCTAGTTTAGTTACCGAGCAATATACTACATGTTTTCCAAACGATATTGAATATATTGTGACATACCTGAGTTCCAAAATCATTATTAGGGAGATATATCAACGAATCCTTTGAGCGTTTATCACAAATTCTCAACATACAATTATATTGCCAAAACAGCATCCATCATATTGAGGAAGTTAATTTGTAAAAGTTCCGATTACATGGAATGGTGTAGTTTGAGTTTTGATATCAGCGTTTCAGCCGGAGCAGAGATAGTAATAATTGATTATCTCGAATATTAGTGCGATTACCATCGTATCTGAAATAGATTCTATATTTCAAAAGCGCTCAGTTAATTTCTGAACGCTTCTGTTTAACTGAGTGAAGTCCTCAGACTAAGCTCATACTGATGTAGGCCTATGCAAAAAGTGGACTGACTCGTTAGAATAAAAATAAAAAAACTTAAATTGTCTGTTTCTCCAAGCTCGTTTAAACGATCTTGGTAAGCATAGTCTTTAATTACGTCTTTTCCTTCACAAATTAGTTCGTCATTGGATAGAGCTCTCGGCTAGCACGCTGTTGGCCCAGCGTTCGACTCTCCGACCGGCCAATGAAGAATTGGAGAAATTTATTTTTGGTGATAGAAATTCATTTCTCGTCATAACGTGGTTTGGATTCCACAATAAGCTGTAGGTCCCGTTGCTGGGTAACCAATTGGTTCTTAGCCACGTAAGATAAATCTAATCCTTCGGGCCATCCCTACGAGAGCTGTTAATCAGCCCAGTGGTCTGGTTAAACAAAAGATATACTTAACTTTTTTTTCCTTCACAAATCTAGTTTCTTGGGGATTCTGACAAGAGTTACAACCATAAAACTGCAAGATTGACGTAAACAAAATCAAGAAAGGAGAGAGAGAGAGAGAGAGAGAGAGAGAGAGAGAGAGGAAGTTTATGTAGCTCAGTATAGCTTTCAAGCGCGAGGGAAAAGCTTTCCTGTCTGATCTATCATCAGCCATTCCTTTTTGAGGGCGAAAAATCCGCTGCCATTGCGCGCCAAAGTAGGACGTTAACGATACGGCCACTTTTCCTAGATTACCCCGAGAGAAGATGCAAGAGCTTAAAAATGTCAGCGAGGTCCGTTTGCAAGCAAATGTGTCTGCGGTCTATTTTGGACTAGGAAAAAAAGTAAGTAAAAATTATATAAATAAAAAAGAATGGCGTGTGCCAAACCCTTTGGTACAACATTTGGAATAACAACCACATTTGTTGTCAAGTTTCAATGATAAAATTAATTTTAAATGCAGAGTCACTTTTTATATATTTTATGTATTTCATTCATTCATTCAGCTATTCATTCATTTTTCATTCGTTAATGCTCTACCCAGCCACGTTGTAACTGACAATTTATGCTTCGAGATTCTAATCATATAAACTTTATCCTCTTCATATTTTGATGCCATAATCATAACCTAAAACATTAACTAGATCAAAATGAGACATCTCTTTTTGAACAGTATAACCCAGTTAACCAGAGAGAGAGAGAGAGAGAGAGAGAGAGAGAGAGAGAGAGAGTTCCTTGTAAGCATTCATACGTCTGGCAAGCGTCTGCATTACTTTAAACGCCTTTTGAATAGCCGTGTGGTATCACGAAGAGCTTTCTCAGCTTGTAAGATACTTAGGCAATCATTTCAAAGGTAATACAGTATTAACCTCAGTTGATTTCTGATGTTCAGGGGAAAACGTACCTGTCACAGGATTAGAATTCTTCGAAATTAATGGAAATGAAAGGAAACTGGCTTCATTTTTCTCTTCATGGCTGAAAAAGTATTCATGATGTAAGTATGGATTGAACGCATTTTTCTGAAATTTAGAGACAGTTATTATCCAAATTATTTACGCGCTAAAATATATTCCTGGTGTTCCGAACTGTAGTCACCAAGACACCAAGTTACATAAACAGATCACTGAGTCGATAATGATATAGTAAATTGTTGTCAAGCTTAAAAAACAATGATGTTGTTGAGTGAGAGAGATTTCCTTTGACGCTATTTCCCTCCACTACACCCATCTCCCCCCCTTATCCCCCACCACCCCACTCCTTAGTGGAGGGGGAGTCATATTCTTTATGGTAGAGCGCTTAAAGCAAGGAATCGTTGACTTGATCGTCCTTGGCTCCCAAGAGTTTTTCCTCAGTTCTTGAATGAGCTGCATTGGATTGGCGTTTCTTTTTGGGCAATTACGATCGTTATTTAGTTGATAATGTAAACCATACATTTCGGTTCTTATTTGGTGATGATAGTGTCGAATTTTTTCGCTCGCGAGTGAACTTGGATTGTTACTACATTCGCTGGACGTTCGAGTGAGTATCATCTTATGGTTTTTTACACTTTCTGCCTAGTTGTTGTAGGCCTATTTCTGTGCGAGGGTACGTTTCGAGCCAGTCACATCTTTGTCTTTATATCTGTACCTTATGAATAATTTATTCGTAAGGGAATTACAGCTGATACACGCTTTTTCCCCGACCAAGACTCGAACCTGTGCGTTTTAGATACCGTAATAGACAGGGGACTTATCCTAACGGCTGTCAGGAGAGATATAAGTTATTTCAGCGGTATGGTCTTAGCAGTCAGCTATCGTGGCGGAGATGGGTTGATCCGATTTTGAAACAAAAAAATTAATTCGATAGGAATATGAATAGCAAAGTCAAAACCAACTAGCGTTTATCTTGATTACGAAATGACAAGAAATTTTATGCAGTGAATAAATAGCCAAGTACTTGAGAAAGCAGAAAGCGAAAAAATACATATTTAGTTAAATTGGCGTATATCTAAGCAGTTAAAAGTTAATGAATATTTCAGCTTTCTAGTAAGACTGGGTAATCTTTAAGAGTTTTAGCAAATAAACAAAAAAATCTGTAAATTGAAGAAATAGGTATTCATTCAAGAAAAGTTGTTGCAAATGATTAAAAAAAGTCCCCCAAATATTCAGTCGAATGAATAACTAAAAAAAAAAAAAAAAAAAAGAAGCAAGAATTCTAGCTGTCAATTCAAGTATTCCTCGCG
>NC_089746.1:39224011-39244011 GCF_040412425.1 Macrobrachium rosenbergii
TTATTTTACCAGAAAGATCGTCTACCATGATTTAAGAATGAAAATGGAATAAAGTATCTGGAATCTTTCTCTCTCTGAAGTTGAATGATTTACAGCGTACGAGAGTTAATTCCTTTCTAACCATTTACATATGCCTGTCCCACTATGAAAAGCAAAGAGAAGTAAATAGCATGCATATTACGTTACTTATTCACTAAGTGCTGTGTACAATTTAGCTCCGAGGAAAAGATTGTTTTGAATTGTTTTAAATACTTGTCCAATTGCTTCCACAAGCAAAATGAATGCTAACTTTGAAATCATGCACCCTAACGCTAAATTTGCAGCATGAATGAACAGCTAAACAATTTGTGATTAAGTAGAGACACGTGTCCCAACTAGGTTCTGAATTTCACACTGAAATTGAATTTCTCACACAGCATCAACTTGGAAACGAATGCTTGCTACCAAGAGGAGCTACTCAGATTTGTTCTTTGTTTAGGCTCACACATGCTTGCTATGTTCGGCAGACTTTCTTATATCACACTTACATTAAAGTCCAAGAACAAAATATGCACTAAAGGACAGTTAAACACAACAGCTTTGCATGCTATTCAACTTGTGACTGAGTGTTGTTTTGACTCGAGACAATTTGCTACCCAGTGAGCAGGAGTACTGGCATGTTTTTGAATTTTTACAACAATACAAGTGTTCATGGGAATTTAATCCTTATCCGCCCTGTCTATTAGCATGCAATTGTAGCTAGGATCTTCGCAAGATTTTAGTGAGAAATATAAGATATTCTTGGCTGTTTTGCTTCCATGGCTCCAACTCCAGTTGTAATAAAATTTACTTAAAAAGGAATCAAGGTTTGTCTTGTTGCTAAAGGTAGCAATGGGAAGTTTTACTTTTTGTTGCAGCAATTCCAGTAAGCTACTTTAAACGATCCTGACAAGGTCGCCAGTGTTATGGTTGCAAGTTAGGGGCCCTTGTTAAGGACTCATAAGCATAATTACTCATAGGTTTTAAGGGAAATTTGGAGGTCACCAGCCGGAAGTAAGACACTAAGTACTGGCAATAAGTGTATTTACAAAGTACTTATGTCCAATAATAACAAAAGAAGCACAACTGTAGGGCAAATTAATATTTCATTCATATATATATATATATATATATATATATATATATATATAAATAAATATTTCATTAATTGTTGATTACTGGAGCCTCAGGGCTCCATGCAGAGTTGGGCAGTTCATGGAGGTTTGAGGAAAATACTCTCCCTCTTTGAAAGGGAAAACAACAACAATTAATAATATTATGCTAACATGCACAGGATCCCAAATACACTTAACTGTTCAGTTAAGTCACATGATTATTTATGCAGATTATTTATGCCAGTTGATGTTCTCAGATCTTTAATCACTATGATCACAAACTGTGTAGCATTTATAGGTACGGCTTAGAGTAACACTATTGAATGGTGATTAACTGACTGTTACAGGGAGAGGGAATTAAGGCCGGAGAGAATGGTGCCACATGGTCGGGCCCGTCGAAGGATGAGAAAATGAATGAAGGTTTGGCAGATAGGATCTTTCTATAAGGATGAAGGGAAGGATGGGATGTTATCAAGGGGAAGATTGAAAGATAGGCAAGGATATGAGGTTATCATGCAGACACCTTACCTTGAGGGAGAGACTTAGTTACCTCTCAATCAGAGGACTGGTTCAGGCCATCAAGCCTCGTTGAACATCGTATAAGGAAGGAACACAACGTCCGCCTCTCAAACCAAATTCCCCCGATCCTTGAGTGAGGGGAAAATTGTCATCAGCGGTCATCAGCTCTCCGAACCTTTTGTTTTAGGCCTACTTTTGCTTCTTGTTCCTTGCTTGGGCAGGGCTTGGTGGCGCTAGTGTTTGGCAGAGGCATCTGGAAATGAGAGACCTCAAGGGGGTAGGCTGATTAGGATAGGTGGTTTGGTGGTGTCTCTCAGTGTAGGTCCCCAACGCTTGTAGCATTAAAGAAAATCCCTTGCTAGCAGTCTCTTTGTATGACAAATGGCAGAATGACCATCACTAGTGACCGTATAATATACATACATATGTTCCATGCTTGCATTTTTGCTCTATAAAGATTGGCTCCACAAGGTGTTATTATATATATATATATATATATATATATATATATATATATATATATATATATATATATATATATATATATATATATATATATATATATATATATATATGTATGTATGTATGTATGTATGTATGTATGTATGTATGTATATATATATATATATATATATATATATATATATATATATATATATATATATATGTATATATGTATTATATGTGTATATATATATATATGTATATATATACATTTATATATATTTATATATACATATGTATATCTATACATTTATATATATTTATATTATATATATATATATATATATATATATATATATATATATATTTGTATATTATTAATTACACAATTAGTACCCTTCACAGTATCTAACAAATTTTTCAAATATTTTGCTCAAATGATGGTTTGACTTAGAAGTGTTTAGTACCGTCGCTTCTCTCTGCTGGGTGTAAAGATACACCTCGTATACAAGCACTCAAATGAATATCTTGACATTTATGCCCCAAGGTATGAAAACGGAAATATATAAAGAAATAAAAATAGAGAGAGAGAGAGAGAGAGAGAGAGAGAGAGAGAGAGAGAGAGAGAGAGAGAGAGAGAGAGAGAGAGAAATTACAATATACCATGAAAGGAGCAAGATATGTGTGTTTTTCCCTACGGCTATTTGAGTCCTTCCTTGAATCCCCTACCAGCCATCCAAATCCTTCAGTTTTAAGGCCCAAGGAGCTATCCGCCGTGAGCACGCAGCGCCACCGTGCGTGGGAAGAGCTACATTAGGGTCATTGCATCGCAGGAGAAGATCTTTATACCGGGATCCTTCATCAACATTTCGGTCCAACTACCTATTCTTACGACAAGTTCTCAGCGAGACTAGAAGTCATCAACGTTTTGGGCATATACTTTGTCAAGTAACGCCGGTCAAAATGGAAAGAACGCCAATCTTCTTCATGTATCTAACTTCACGAAAACAGTTTTTTTTTTTTATTTAATGGAGAACTCAAGTTTCAGATCAGGTTTAACACTTCAGTTAGCTAATATTACATAATACCAAAACTAGATCTAATACTTTAGTGAGCTTATATTAAATAATGGTATAATCGGGTTTAATAATTTAGTTAGCCAAAATTACGTAGTATTAAGATCAAGTTTAATTCTTTACCTAATATTACGTAAAGGTAACATGGATAATACAGTAGTGTTTCATCGCCAGTACAATTTACGATTCCTGGTAACAGCCTTTTCCTTACGTAACACATTTCTCCAGTAGTTCCATATTCGTGTCGTTACTTATGGTAGACAAGGCATGATTTCCTGGAAGAGAAGAACTGTATTCTTCCATTTTCGTCCTTTCCAGCTTAGATCACCTGCACAGAAAACGTAAATCAGAACAACCGCTTTCTTTAACGAATTTCATTTAATGCTTCTAGAGTTTTCTTTTAGTGTTTTCAAAGACTTCCTTTAGGGTGTAGTCTTTGATCCAATCTGTCTCTTATACGGAGAGTTCTTATATCTTATCTTTTCCTCAAGTTTAAACACATTTTTGAGCCCCATTCTTCCATACATATCTTACTTTTATGGCTGGATCCTTTTAAGTCCCATTTTCACGTTTCCTTTTTTGCTCCCCGAAAAAGTCCAAAGTTCTCAAATGTGGCTCTTCCAATTTAGCAGGAGGATTGAGAGAGCTTTTACGTCAGTGCATTTTGTTCTCTTTTTTTTATTAGCTCTCTCTCTCTCTCTCTCTCTCTCTCTCTCTCTCTCTCTCTCTCTCTCTCTCTCTCTCTCTCTCTCTATCTATCTCTCTATATATATATATATATATATATATATATATATAAATATATATATATATATATATAATATATATATCTTATACATAAAGGGATGTTTGTATATATAAAAGTGAATGTTTGTTTGTATGTTTGTGCGTTATAGAAATCCGAACCTCTTGACTAATCTAGACGAAATCTGGCACGTGGCCATCATTTGACCCAACTTGTATAACAGGGTAGGTTTCAAACCCGTACCCTCCTTCTCCGTCACCTTCCCGCTGTAACATGTGGTAACCATTTGACGATCCAGACAAAATTTGGTCCGTGGCCGGCATTTGACCCAACTTAGATAATAGGGTAGGTTTCAAACCCGTACCCCCTTCCCCTTTCCTCATCCCCCTTCCCCCTCCCCATCCCCCTTTCCCCTTCCCTTTGGAACTTATGTGGTAACTGCTTGACCGATCGAGACAAAATGTGGCACGTGGCCATCATTTAACCCAACTAAGGTAATAGGGTAGGTTTCAAACCCCACCCCTTTCCCCTTCCCCTTACCTTCCCCCTTCCCCATCCCCCTTCCTCCTTCCCTTTGTAACTCTTGTGGTAACCGCTTGACCGATCTAGACAAAATGTGGCACGTGACCATCATTTGACCCAACGTAGATAATATGGTAGGTTTCAAACCCGTACCCCTTTCCCCTTCCCTCATCCCCCCTTCCTCCTTCTTTTTGTAACTTATGTGGTAACCGCTTGACCGATCGAGACAAAATGTGGCACGTGGCCATCATTTGACCCAACTTAGATAATAGGGTAGGTTTCAAACCCGTACCCCCTTCCCCTTCCCGATCCCTCTTCCCTTTGTAACTCGTGGTAAATAAACTACGGGTGTGTCATACCTCATTTCATGTATTCGATACCATAGAAATATATGATTGAAAATGCTTTTCTTTCCTGTGATTAATCTGTATCAAGGTTTCTGTTTAGGTTTAGTGGATGTGTGTGTTTAGGTTTAGTGGGATGTGTTCAGGTTTAGCAGGGGGTGTGTTTAGGTTTAGTGGGGGTTGTGTTTAGGTTTAGTGGGTGTTTCAGTGTTTCAGTTAATTGGGGTGTGTGTTTAGGTTTAGCGGAGGTTAAATGGGACAGTTACCACAGTAATGTCTGGGTAAAATGAACCGTCACCACAGTAATACCTGGATTAAAGGGACAGTCACCACAGTAATACCTGGATAAAAGGGACAGTCACCACAGTAATACCTTGGATAAAGGGAGTCAACACAGTCACCACAGTCATACGTGGATAAAAGGGACAGTCATCACAGTAATACCTGGATAAAGGGGACAGTCACCACAGTAATACCTGGATAAAAGGGACAGTCAACCCAGTAATACCTGGATAAAAGGGACAGTCACCACAGTAATACCTGGATAAAAGGGACAGTCACCACAGTAATACCTGGATAAAAGGGACAGTCACCACAGTAATTCTTGGATAAAAGGGACAGACAGAGCAGCAATGCCTGGATAAATGAGACAGTCACCACAAAATGTCTGGATAAAATGGGCAATCACCACAGTAAGACTTGGATAAAATGGGCATTCAGCACAGTAATGCCTGGATAAAAAGGACAGGCAGTACAGCAGTACCTGGATAAATGGGACAGTCACCACAGTAATACCTAGATAAAAGGGACAGTCACCACAGTAATACCTGGATAAGTGGGACAGTCACTACAGTAATATCTGGCAAAATGGGACAGTCAGAACAGTAATATTTGGATAAAAGGGATAGTAAAGTAATTCCTGGATGAATGGGACAGTTACCACAGTAATACGTGGATAAATGGGACAGTTAGAAAAGTAATATCCGAATAAAAAAGACAGTTAGTACAGCAATTTCTGGATAAAAGGGACAGTCAGCACAAGGAGGTGCAGGGAAATTTTTTGAGTCCTTCAAAGTTTTTCCCAGGCAGCGCCTGGTTGGTCCTACCACACACACACACACACACACACACACACACACACACACACATATATATATATACATATATATATATATATATATATATATATATATATATATATATCTGTATCTGTCTCAAACACACTGACACACGCACATTCATATGTACACATGAACTTTCTATCATCAACAGACTCCAACCAGTATTTTATATATATATATATATATATATATATATATATATATATATATATATATATATATATATATATATATATATAACTTTTATGGGTTGGAGTCTTTGGATGATAGAAAGTTCGTGTCTACATATGAATGTGCGTGTGTATCAGTGTGTTCGTGAAGAGAGAGAGAGAGAGAGAGAGAGAGAGAGAGAGGACTGAAATGCTAGCGAACGCTTAGCGAACCAATGTATCTTCCGGAGAAGAGAATGATCTAAATTGCTGTCATCGAACTGAAAAATATCCCGAAATTTAGCAGTAGACGAAGAGTAGATTTCGATGTTCCACCATATCATTGGTGATATGGGGCTTCCCTTGTTTCCTTGATAGTTAAAGAAAGTTTTTAGATTGGAAACCAGTGAGACGGGGAAACCAATGGCCGTTTATAGCCCGGGCTCTTATGAAAGAAGAGAAACAAGGGGAAGGAAAAAGAAGAGTGAAATCGAAAGGAGGTATAGACTTGTCACTTAAACTATGGGAATTTTTAAGTCATAGAATACGTAAGAAGAGAGTGAGTTCCAGAAGTTGGCAGTAGAAAGAAGGAAAAGATCAGTAAATCGGATCGCTGATTTCGGCCAAGTCATTATAAGGAAGAGGTTGCCTAACGGGTGTTATACAACCAACTGACAGATAAACCAATTTTTCCTTAGAGTCAACGAAGTAGTTTAAAGGAAGTACCTAGAGAGAGAGAGAGAGAGAGAGAGAGAGAGAGAGAGAGAGAGAGAGAGAGAGAGAGAGAGAGAGAGAGAGTTATAAAAGGGCAAAGGAAGAGTCACAGATCAGACGAATTGCCCTTGATTTAGTCCTGTCTAGTATTGAAATAGAAGATGGAGCGTTTAATTATGAAAATAAAACCAAAATAGGGTAAATAAAGTCAGCATAAATTCTTCTCACACAGGTGAAAAATAACGTTTATTTAAGCAAAATAATTTCCTTTTTATCTAACAGATCCAGCTATTTGATTTAGGTACCCTCCAATGTAAAGTTGAAGCAACTCAAATAACTAAAAATGTTGAAAGAAAATGCCACTGCAAAGTGAAATGAAATGAGAGGTCATGTTCCCTTATGAAATAAAGTCTTATACTGGTGCAGTAAACAGGTTAATGGTATAGAGCCCAAGGTATTGGAAGGTGGCGTGTGAGGTGAAACTTAAATAAAGCGTTCACTAACATCTACACCAATTTCATGGATCGGAGATCTGAGTAACAAAGGCGGAACAGCAACGAGGCACTGATATCCAAAATCTCAGCACTCAAGTTTAGCTAGTTATTACGTTCAAGTTATTAATGACCAGCTCTGTAAAATTGGGGAGGGGTAGTGGGCCAGGGGGACGATGCTTGTTGACTAATTCCTCACCATTAATCTGACTCTGAGGATGAACATTTCCTTCGAATGTATTCCCTGGATTTTATTACTAAAGCAAAACTTAATTTATTGTACTTATGTGAAACCAGATTATCTGAAAGATCTGAGTGTTTTTTGAAGCGTCAAGTTAATGTTAATTTCTGCAAAAGAATTTTCTTCCGTTTCACCGAAGAAATGGACATATTTCTTCTATGATTTTATTGGCAGCAGATAAAATTTCAGAGTAAAAAAACATATAACAGAATAATTGTTTTATGAGAATTTAGGTCAAAGTTTCTCTTTTCACAGCATAGTTTATAACGAAAAAATGATCTCACTTGCTTTACAGAACATCATAGAAACCCCCGCTCTTTCCGGCTGAGGCATAAGCAAAAGTTTTTTTTTTTTTTTTTTTTTTTTTGCCCTTTGAAATGTGTTTACAACATTACCGTCTTAATAGCTGTGGCCGTTATTCACTGCTCTGCAGGGTTGCTGCCGAGATTGCTTCTTGTTATTTTATATAGTAAACTTTCAAAGCATCCTGTTGTTGTTATTGTTGATTATGCGTGTGTACAGTATTCATTAACTTTTCTGAGTTTGAATTTTAATAGCTTAATTCAAGCAGAGTCTAAGTATTATTGGAACTCATCATTCATTTTTATTTTTCTATGATCATTATCTTTTAACGGAATTGTCTTCCTTCCTTTATTTACTTAGCTTGTAAATGGATACAAAGGGACTCTTATTACTCCTCGTTTTGCTATTACAGGCTATTAATTCATATACGTTTGTTGCTCCTTATTATCTGTTGAATATTCGTTTTATCATTCCGATAATGCTGTATTTTACGAGCATTAAGATTGTAGCTTCTGAGTATTTTCAAAGAGGATGTCTCTCTCTCTCTCTCTCTCTCTCTCTCTCTCTCTCTCTCTCTCTCTCTCTCTCTCTCTCTCTCTCTCCACACATAACGCTAACAGGCACATCATCTTGCATCTTTCACTGACCTACACTGTTATCTTGCAAACACGCACACCCACACACTCAAACCGTCACACTGACTTCTTGCTCTCTTAGATACACATTTGTCTCTCTCTCTCCTCCTCTCTCTCTCTCTCTCTCTCTCTCTCTCTCTCTCTCTCTCTCTCTCACATACAACACTCACGCATTCTCTCTTTCTCTTTCTCTCTCTCTCTCTCTCTGTCTCTCTCTCATACATACACACTCACACATTCTCTCTCTCTCATACATACAAACACTCTCTCTCTCTCTCTCTCTCTCTCTCTCTCTCTCTCTCTCTCACACACACACACACACACACACACTGACACCATGGGACCCATGACAACTAGGTTATGACGCAACTGTGCAAGGCGGGGTGAGGGGTTGGGGGGAGGTGTGGCAAGGGAACACAGACAATGACAGAAAAAACTGCAACCAACAAAGTGCGCGACAAGATTCCAAGTACGGTTCCACCCTAATCCGTGATTTCATTTTCACCCCCGAATAGTTGTATCAGGAAAGTGGATGGCAGCGTTAAACGCGTAGGAAGCTCAGCCCGTTTATCTCGATGGTAAATGATCTGAATTCCGTTATCTGGTTTTATATTTGCCATTAGTTAATCCACTGTTTACTGAGTTACATTCAAGCATGGCATAATTTTTTTAGGATTCTTTTCTCCTGTAGGGGGTTAGTGCCGACAGAGCACCTCATCCGGTGCATTGGAGGCATTCCTTAACGTTCTTTGCAGCGTGCCTTCGGCCCCTAGCTGCAACCCCGTTCGCTTCTTTTACTGTACCTCCTTTCATATTCTCTTTCTTCCATGTTATTTCACCCTCTCCTAACAATTGATTCATAGTGCAGCTGCGAGGTTTTCCGCCTGTTACACCTTTACAACCTTTTATTGTCAATTTCCGTTTCAGCGCTGAATGGCCTCATGGGTCCCAGTGCTTGGCCTTTGGCCTGAATTTTATATTCAATTCAGTTCGTTTTACAACTGCCAAAATTCTATATACAAATGATTCAATGGGAATATTTACAGTATAACACGAATCACCTTTTCGTATGTTGCATTATAAGAAAATACATTCACTTTCAACCTTTTTCTCATTTAATTACTCGCAATAATTTGAACGACTTACATTATGATTGCCCTGTTCTTACAGTGCACACTTGCTCAACGAAATCAAAATTGTAAAGAAGAAAAAATTTTCTTTCGTTATTCCTTGTGTACAATACCTTCAACTACTCAAGGGATTATGGAAGTAAGCACAAGGAACAATACAGAATTACTAGTGCACGATCCTTCGTCCTCATTATGTATTTTACCCCTTATAAATGATAAGCTTATCTATGTGGCGTAGTTTATTTGATAAATATACATCAAAATGATCCTTTCTCATGAGGAATCATGTTCATATTTCCGCTCTGAACGTCTCCATCTTGAGGGCACCTCTCTCTCTCTCTCTCTCTCTCTCTCTCTCTCTCTCTCTCTCTCTCTCTCTCTCTCTCTCTCTCTCTCACACACACACACACACACACACGGTTTTGGGTGGTGGGCACACGTGGGTGTTAGTAGCACACACACACACACACACACACACACACAACACTTGATTTTGGAATCTACGTGGCTGTCAGCCATCTTTGCTTACAAGAAACCTGTGTTGACATTGTAGTCTCGAGAATTTAGTGGTTTGGTCGCCTATTATTTTTCTTCGTTTTACGGATCGGTTTAAAGTAATTTTCTTTGCGGCGGACAAGAAACATTACCTTTGCACACAAAGTTTGGTTACATTTGCCTGCATTTCTTTACATTGATTTCTCAAATAAGTAAGAGGGAATGTAATACAATTTTGGGTACAATTGTAACATTACTTTGAGAAGTTTGTTTAACATTAGTTTTAGAAGGTATATTTTATATTAGTTTTAGAGAGTATGTTTTATATTAGTTTTAGAGGGTATTTTTATATTTGTTTTAGAAGTTATGTTTTATATTAGTTTTAGAGGGTATGTTTTATATTAATTTTAGAGGGTATGTTTTTTATTAGTTTTAGAAGGTATGTTTTATATTAACTAGTATATGAGCACGTATTTACGCTTTGCCATTTTTTCATTACTAAACGCGATATCTCCAGAAGCATAAGTATTATCCTGATGGATCAAAGTATGTGTAAATGGAAAAAGGACTTTATTTATATTATTATCTATAGCAGGAATAATTTAAAGACAAACATTTTCAGGAAACCAGTAATACGAAACGGGTAATATAAAAGAATCTGAATTACAAGTAACAGCAGTAGTAATTGTAGTAGAATGACGATAATAATGATAGCAAAGAAAACTACGAATAGTCAGTTATTAGCAGTATTTATATAAACATGAAAAAAACATGTTTTGCTTCCTTTTTCATGAAATGTTTAATGGCTGCTCAACATTTTATAGTAAAAATAATTGACACTGATTTGCGCGCACGAGGTTTGCCGGTTTTACAATATATTTTTAGGCAATTTATTGAAGAGTTCTCCTAATTGATGCGTAAACAAGTCGATCTTTTTCTTGCGACTGTCTTTGTTGTGGAGAGCGTGTTGGGAATGTGTTGCTTTATTATACGTGGATAAGTATTAAAAGAAAAAGTATTTGGTAATTAGGACCGCAAATGAACACCTGAGTTGAATTACTTCTCGCTGGATGCCTCGTGTGTTATTTGACGAAGCTGCTGTGTGTGAAATATGGTAGTAGAAACATATAAATCATAAATGCTGTTTATGATCTGGGGTGAATTTTCATGACATTTCGACTGAAATAGCAGATGGGTTATCTTACACGATTGGCTCTGATTAATAAAGTTTACATGCACGCACGCACGCACACACCTACACTACACACACACACACACACACACACATATATATATATATATATGTATATATATATATTATATATATATATATATATATATATATATATATATATATATATATATATATATATATATATATATATATATATATATATAACTACACACAGGGATGTCCTATATGTTATTTGTTTTAATCTTTGTTTTATGAAATTTCCTTTTTTATGTCGATTTTTTTATATTTTGCTTTGTACACTTTGTTTTGATCTTTGTTTTATGAAATTAGCTCCCAATTCTTGAATTTTTTTTATAGTTTTTCTTTGTATATTTTGATGCAGATTTGTGATTATGTATATAAATATATATATATATATATATTATATTTTATCATATTCATTGTTTCATATATATATATTTATATTGTATATGTTATATATTTATATATTATATTATATAATATATATATATATATATATATATATATATATATATATATATATATATATATATATATATATATATATATATATATATATATATATATATATATATATATATATATATATATATATATATATATATATATATATATATATATATATATATATATATATATATATATATATATATATATATATATATATATATATATATATATATATATATATATATATATATATATATATATATATATATATATATATATATATATATATATATATATATATATATATATATATATATATATATATATATATATATATATATATATATATAATGTGTGTGTGTGTGTGATCGGTAGATAGCTTAAGATGTCATCATGAAAAATGTAGGCATTTAAGCTTTAACGTAAAAAATCCTAAAGTGAGAGTGTATCCTGCAAAGATAATCCATGTATAAAATTGCCAAAAGATTAAATACTTTTGACAGGGACGTGTACCTCACTTAATTAGGGAAGAATTTCAAAACAATTTTTCTCCGTTCTAAACGTCAAGCCCAGTAAAAATTAATATGTATTTTTTTACAATTCAGCATTAAGGCACTAGTCTAGAATAATAATATTGTTCTCTGAATAACGGAAAAGATTTGCATCTTTATTTTTTATCTCTATGAAGTGGAATGTTGATTTTGACCTGCACTGTATAAAGCCAATTCACATGTATGTATATTTTGGAACTTTATCTTTTTTGAAGATATGCACAATGTTACACATGCGAGCAATGTGCCTTCTGGTTACCTCTTTATAATATCAAATTTTCGATTGAAGGTAAAGTATGTATTTTGAAATATCACCTGACCTTAAGCCACCTTAATAGAGAAATCGACAATGTTTCCTTCAAAGATGGGGTCTTAAGAGTCGTGTATAAGGCATACGAAGAATATGCTAAGCTTTTGAGAACCAAAAACGACTTTCCATGACAATATGAACCGTAGACCAAATTAATTTTAGATTGTAAACTCAGATGACGTCTTTGTCTTGTTGAGAGTCTCAGTTATCATTCACTGCTGAAACATCTCATGACCTTACAAACATCGAAGCAGTATTTTAGAATCCATGCACAGTGGGAAAGCAAGTCCCTTAAGATACTCTGAAATGCATCGAACTCCCTTTTCGCAATTGTTGACCAAGATGTACGAGTATTTTGACGTTTTGCTTGAATGCCGTTTAGCACGATGTTGAAGCTCCTTCAGATTTTGCTTCTGTTGTTTGTGAATGTGATTGAAAATTTTCATTCCTGCCTCCTAGCGTGTGCTTTGCAGATGAAAGTGAACTGAAATTTATCATGTCAATGTAATTTCCTTCTATACGATGAATTCCTATGAGTTTTATTCAAGTCAACAAGACTATTATTCACATAAAACATTTTCGAAATGAAATATTTTGAGAAATCAGTGACTCATTAGAGCAACTTTTTCTCGCAAAACGAACCGTATCGCAACGTTAGCAAAATTGGTAAATCGGAGGTTATCTCTGAGAAATGAGGTAAAAGCTGGCATCTCCAAAGAAGCTACAGGCTCTCGATGCCAAATGCTGAGATGCAAACACTTCGTCAGGCAGTTTTAGTTTTCTGTAAAAGAAAACTATTGTGCCGGCTTTGTCTGTCCGGCCGCACTTTTTCTGTCCGCCCTCAGATCTCAAAAACTACTGAAGCTAGAGCTACAAATTGGTATGTTGATCATCCACCCTCCAATCATCAGACATACCAAATTGCAGTTTTTATTTTAAGGTTAAAGTTAGCCATAATCGTGCTTCTGGCAACGATATAATTAAGACAGGCCACCACCGGGCCGTGGTTAAAGTTTCATGGGCCGCGGTTCATACAGCATAATACCGAGACCACCGAAAGATAGATCTATTTTCGGTGGCCTTGATTATACGCTGTAGCGGCTGTACAGAAAACTCGATTGAACCGGAGAAACTTCGGCGCATTTTTTACTTATTTATCGTGCGCGTAATTTATCGCTTGGAAACTGAAAGACTGTAGCTCTGTGATGATAGCGGTGGGAAGATATTAAAGACTGGTTGATCTTCCTGGGCTATATTGAATACACGTTCAATCTCAAGAGGAAAGAACGTTTTTTTCTCTTGTAGAATTTCCTTCTGGTGGCTTCTGGTGGTGAATTATTAATTCAGTTGTTAATTCGTCAGAACCATGATTTTTTAGACTTTTTATTATGAAGTTCTAGGTGGGATGAGTGTTCTTCAGTGTGTGTGTGTATGTTTTTTTTTTTTCTAAGGCTAGTCTTAAAATACGGTAATAATTCTTTATTGGCGACACCCTTCTAGGCAGTCTGTGGATGGGTGGGAGGGTGACACATTCGTCTAAGCTATGTTCTTTAATTTTATAAATAAAATTACATGATTAAATAACGATTTTTATCGGATGCGTTATTCATTTTTAGTCGGATACTTTATGAAGGTAATTATGAATTGATGCCAGTGAGAGATATCCTCTGATGTGAACAGTCGCCCCTGCATAATTGATGCGGGTCAAAAGTAAACACTACATGTAGTGGTAGTAGCATTAAATCAACAACATTCTAAGCATCCAGAGCAGTATAGACACGAACTCTGGAAAATAATAAACGAAAGTATGCGGAAGGAGAGTGATTAAAAACTCAATGTCATTTTTCATATTTCGGTGTTACTTGCCGGAAATAACTATCAAGAGGTTTGTAACACCAACCACAAATCATACTGAGCAGATTCTCAGTGACAGTAATTAGCAATCATTTTTATCAGTCGGACAAGGCCATAACTTTATAACTTTTCATTTTAAAATAATCACGAAGTTGTTTTCCTTTTTGTCATCTAGAGCTATTCCCAGCGAGGTAACGATTTCAAATTCTGCAGAAGACAGCCGTTCTTATCACAAAAAGTTGCCATTTGTTCTAAAATGGAACTATATGTCCATATGTAAAAAAAAAAAAAAGTTAAGAAAAAAAAAAGATGCAGCTATATCAGTCTACAGTAGATAAAAAAATTGAAATTAAAATATTCTATAAACACACCAGCTTAGATTTACCAGCATGGGTCCATAACGCTAGTTTTGCGCTAAAGAAAACAACACTGGTGGTAGGGCTTACTCTGGCATTGTAAAATATCAGCAGATTAAGGAAGCTGACTCAGTATAAAGCGAGCAGCACGCACTCACTAAAACGAAGTTCAGGTACTCGGGATACAAGCTGAAGTTTCTTATCGGAAATGGATATTTTGGAAGTTTGAAATACATAGAATAAACTGAAGATATTTCACATAAATGTTTAGGAAGAAGGATCACAGCTTCAACTGCATGTATACTGGCTCAGACGATTAGCCTCAAACTGGTCCCTCTGTAGGAGCTGTTTTAATATCACTTGTTGTTTATATATAATTCTGGCTTCGTAAAGAATATTTCAGTGCTCGTCTGTTGAATTCTTTACTTTTATTCGTTCTACCAAGCTGATACACACACACACACACACACACATATATATATATGAATATATATAATTTATATTTATAATTATATATTTACATTTATATTATATATATACACATATATATATATATATATATATATATATATATATATATATATATATATATATATATATATATATATATATATATATATATATATATATATATATATATGTGTGTGTGTGAGAGAGAACCCCTGTCAGTGGATGTAGGAGTTGGTTTAATAGATACATTTGACTTTATAGAAGAAAAATTCATATGTATGTTCCCTTCGATAACATACCACATTTAAAAGTAAAGAATCTTTATTAATGAAGTTCAGACATCAGAGTGAGAGGAAGAGAAGGAAACTGACTCGGTCGTGTCTCCATGACAGCCCATCTGCCGGCGGATCGGCGTCGATTTTTATTCATGGCAGCTTTAATCGTAACATCAAGATATCTCTGCAGATGACACACGACATGGGCCTGCCATCGCAAACAGAGGGTACGCTATTTAACCTGACGTCAGGTCTGTCAAGTCGGGACGAGCTAATAGTCATTTTGTTTACTTGCCATAACTGGTCCCGTCTCGCTGCATTAGGCGGCCGATCTTCATTCGATACTTGACGGAAGGATTCACAAGAGAGGTTTTGGGGAGAGAGAGAGAGGATTGAGAGTAAGGATGCGTCCACACTACAGTAAAACACGTCATATACACGCGTCGGTGACTTGTGGCGCACACGTCACAAACATGTTGGGTACGAGGTAACGACTTATTTGTAGACTTAATCAGTGCTTCGAACGATTATTCAGCGTCGGACAAAGATTTCGTTCCCTACAAACTGCTGTTGAATCAACCCCATTGTTACATGTATGTGATCACGTGTCGACGTGTCTTGATGACATGCTTAACTATAAAGCAGGCGCACCCTCAGCGTTATAGGTTTATTGTTGTTGTGTTAGTCTTGCTATTACGTATTAGGGTCTTAGGTTAGTTCCTCTTGATGGTTTGTGTGCTGTAGCTTGCCCCTCATAATTCGCTTATTTGCTGAGGGAAGCGTCAGTGCCCCTGAATGTATCTCATAAATTTTGCTGAGGTTTATAGTTGCCGAAGTATACTCTTCTATTCACGGTGTAAGCCTATACATTTTCTTCTTTTGCCATATCCCCTCTTCCCGAAGAGGTATCGGGACTTCTGGCAAGTCTCTTAGAAGCAGCTCGACCCAAGCCCCTTCTTTTGACTGACGCTGTTAGCTGTTAACAACTAAATTAACTCTTGGGGTCGAAATAGGATCGATAAGTTGACCTTGCTGACGCAAGCCCTGTGTTTTACCATTGACTTATGATCCAGCCCAAAATATATGATTCTTCAATAAATATTAATGAGGAGGAAGTAATGAATTTTTTTTTCATGAAAAATAGTATTTTGAAAAATCACGGAGATGATTTCTAAGAAGAAATCATTTCAATGGTTTCGAAGTTCATCGTAATCTTACCCTAGGATTTTCCTTTTTCAGTCATCTTCCTACACAAAAAAAAAGCGTTAGAGAAAAAGGAAAAAATGATAAGTCCATGAAAAAAACTTAAATTGCTTGCAAGTTTTTCTGGTGCAAATAGAAGCCAAAGGATTTCCGCATCGATGCTCCCTCTGAAGATTAAGAAAAAAATATGAAGTGTCAAAAACACGTTTTCGAACCCCGGTACAACGCTCGGCATGGGAAGTCTCATGCAACTGATCCAGGTCCCAGCTGGTGATGTGTATGTGCATGCATCTGCATATATATATATATATATATATATATATATATATATATATATATATATATATATATATATATATATATATATATATATATATATATATATATATATATATATATATATATATATATATATATACACATGCATATAGCTATATAAATATCTTTATATAATATATATGTGTATACATATACATAAACACATATATATATATATATATATATATATATATATATATATAAACTATTTTTATTTATTTATTTATTTATTTATTTATATTTATTTTTATTTATTTATTTATTTATTTTTAATTATTTATTTATTTTATTTATTTATTTATATTTGTTTATTTATTTTCATTTATTCATTTATTTTATTTATTAATTTTTTTATTAATTTTTTAATTTCTATTTATTTATTTATATATATGTATTATATATATATGTATTATATATATAGTGTGTGTGTAAAATGTGTATATATTATTCACTTATTCATGTATTATTATTGTCATTTATACATACGTAATGTTTCTTTGTTCACATATATTAAGGCACAAATACAGTTTTTAATCCAGTTCACTATAGATTGGGAATTGTTCATACACAAGGGAAATTATAATTGATAAGTGCATGGTCCGCGGCAGGATTCGAACCGTTGCCTTGTTTACAAACAACAATAGGCAGTGACTTTGACTACCCGGCTATCAAGATATGTATCTATGTATTTATGTATAATATATATATATATATATATATATATATATATATATATACATATATATACATATATATATAAATATATATATATATATATATATATATATATATATATATATATATATATATATAGTTATTCATTACTTCAGCGAAAAAATGACTTTCGTTCTCTTAAGGTCTAATAATCTTTGGCGTCATTGCTACGCCTTCATTTTAATCAACTAACCTATTTAGGCCTAACTTGTCACCATCCAAAGGAGGGGAGCGACTATAGGCCTGGTCAAGTAGCCTAAGTCATTATTCTGAGTGAATATGAAAGTGCAATAATACTTTAGGCCTAACCGGTCCTGAGTTCACCTGAATAGAATTAGAATATTCTTGGTGATTCTCATTATCCATGCATATTCATTTCTATGTATTCATATACGTGAACGATACATAGTGTTATGAGAATGAATACTATTGTTTGCGTTACTAGTTTTAGTATAAATATCGGAATTGTTTTCAGAAATGATTTTCTGAAAAAAACCCTCATCGACTGAGATACCATTAATGTGTGTGTGTGTATATATATATATATATATATATATATATATATATATATATATATATATATATATATATATATATATATATATATATATATATATATATATATATATATATATATATATATATAACTATATAAACCAAATGTAAAGCGTGCATTTAAAGGAATATTGATTCAATTTGGACTTTAATATATATTTTTTCCTGCTCAATTTTTCTATAGTCTCGATGGGACATAAGTTCGTGGCTTGTATTGCAATACATATTAATGAAAACATACTTGCTCATAGAAGATTGGAGGATATTAAAGCCAGCATTCGTCTTGACATCTTATTGATAGATAAAAATTCTTCATAACTGCAAATCCTTTACAGCAATGAAGATAAATTCACGTTCAGTGAATATTATTAACCACCAAACGCAGTGTCAGCTTGTTAATGGAAAATGCAAAGGAGATGATATTTCGCTTAAAGGGTAAATGATAATTCCGCAAGTCTCACTGAGAGTAACAGCCAATGTTTCTAAGTGCTTAGGGATCGGGGAACGGACATGGTGACATTGGTCTGGGATACAATTTACTTCGTAATAGCTTATGAATGGAAAACTATACTTGGGGGATCAGTCTCTCTCTCTCTCTCTCTCTCTCTCTCTCTCTCTCTCTCTTTGAAATGCTTGGAAACTATACTTGGGGGATCAGTACATTTCTCTCTCTCTCTCTCTCTCTCTCTCTCTCTCTCTCTCTCTCTCTCTCTCTCTCTCACTTTGAAGTATTTAGAAACAATACTTGGGAGATCAGTGTATCTCTCTCTCTCTCTCTCTCTCTCTCTCTTTCCATTTGAAATGTTTGGAAACTATACTTGGGGAATCAGTACATTCTCTCTCTCTCTCTCTCTCTCTCTCTCTCTCTCTCTCTCTCTCTCTCTCTTCGACATATTTAGAAACAATACTTGGGGATCAGTGTATTCTCTCTCTCTCTCTCTCTCTCTCTCTCTCTCTCTCTCCCCCCTTTGAAATGTTTGGAAACTGTACTTGGGGGAGCAGTATTCTCTCTCTCTCTCTCTCTCTCTCTCTCTCTCTCTCTCTCTCTCTCTCTCTCTCCATTTGAAATGTTTGGAAACTATACTTGGGGGATTCTCTCTCTCTCTCTCTCTCTCTCTCTCTCTCTCTCTCTCTCTCTCTCTCTCTCTCTCTCTCCATTTGAAATGTTTGGAAACTATACTTGGGAATCAGTACATCTCTCTCTCTCTCTCTCTCTCTCTCTCTCTCTCTCTCTCTCTCTCTCTCTCTCTGTCTTCGACATATTTAGAAATAATACTTGGGGATCAGTGTATTCTCTCTCTCTCTCTCTCTCTCTCTCTCTCTCTCTCTCTCTCTCTCTCTCTCTCTCTCGCTTCGAAATGTGTGGTACTTCAGCGCCTAGATATTCTTTCTGTGTCAAATAAAAGTGTATCAGTCCCTGGGGATAGCTTTATTTGATTTATTTCAGTCCCTGGGAGTGTCTAGGTGCTTTTTTATATTTATCCATGTATTTATATGTTTGTTTTTTGCTTTATCTGTTTATTTATCTATTTATTCGTTTAATCAGTTTATTTAATATATTAATTTATTTGTTCATTCATATGTTTGTTTTTTGCTTTATCTATTTATTTATCTATTTATTCGTTTAATCAATTTATTTAACATATTAATTTATTCACATTTTATTTATTTTATATATTTATGTAT
>NC_089746.1:39249011-39251511 GCF_040412425.1 Macrobrachium rosenbergii
TCTTCAAGGACTAGCTAAAATCATGCCTTTCCTTCTAGTTTCCCCAGAATCGTTTCCCCAGAATCGTTTCTTCAAGGACTATTGCATATCTCTCTCCTACCCGTTTGGTACGCTTTATTTCTCTTTTATCCTTCCTTTATGTCCTATTTGCTCTCCTCCCTACACCTTCGCCCAAAGAATTCCCTTTCACAGACCATTTCTTCTCTCACGTACTCCTCCTTTCGATGGCGGCATTTTGATAGGTTTACCCATCCCGGTCTTTTCGTCTCTCCTTCGCTCTCATTCCTAATGCTGTTTCTCCTCTTTACTGTTATTTACTTCTGGCTCCTCGTTTCCCCTTATACATCCACATTTTTTTGCAGTTTCTCCCTTCGTGGTCTGTTATTTCTCTATCACTTCCTGACACTTCATCATACTTCGTCAAGGTTGTTCTTCCCACGCTTTGTTTCTTACTTTAACTTCACCCTTTCCAAGAGTTCCTGCTCTGGTTCTCTGATATAGGTTAATCCTATCCTCCCCTTCCGTCCTTCTTCCAAATTACTATTCCCTTGATTCCCTCTTTATCCTCCTTACCTTCCCTGGATACCGTCGTAAGGGTTACCTTTCTTTCCTAATAAACCCATCGTCTCAATACTCTTTACCGGAAAGTTATTCACGATGTGGTATACTTCGTTCCTTCCCTACTGTCTTCCATTTATTTTGCCTTTCCGTATCCTTATCCTTATTCTTATCCAGGCCTTATCCTTTCCCCCCTTTGTTTTCTAACCGCCTTTAACCTTTCCTTATCTTTATCCTTACCCTTAGCCTTCCCCCATTTCTTCTTTTGTTTTCTGACTTCATTTTTGAAAAATAAAATGTTGTATTCTTATTATGGCTAAATTATCAGAGGGTTTCCCCCTCGTGACTTAAACCAGTTGCTCCTCTTCTTTAAGGAAATGTGTGCTGCAATTATCTCATTTTCCCCTCCTCCTATTTCATGTATTTCCTCAGCTCCATACGTTTATCCCTTCATTACTCGATCATTACTCATTTATTCCTTTAAGAATACTTATCCTATGAAATGTCTTTTATTTATCCAGTTTCCCCATTTATTTATTCCCTGTTTTTTTTCTGAGTTTCTAATGTTTATCCTTTTTTTTTTTTTAAACTCAAGTATTACCTTTCTGTTTTTCACATTATGAAATTTCTTCTGCGAGAACTAGATTTCCAGAAGCTTCATATCATACATTTTTCCTTCTGCGTCTTTTTTCCTTTTGCCCATTCCGCGAATATTTTCATGTCTGCTGGTTCCCCATTCTCCCATATTTTGGACGTTTATTATCCCGGCCATGACATGAATCTGTCCTTTATTATCTTGCATTTTTTCCCATTTCTTCCCGGTTTTGCTTGTTTACGCGCTTTGCTGTTTACATTTTTCTGTTTTCATTTCTCCCCTTTTTCTCATTAGCTTTTTTGTGCTCTGCAGGTTGTATTTTTATTTTTCTAAAAATTCATCTGAATTGCATTTTTCTTTTTTCCATGTTTAAAGGACGTAGTTTGTACATTTCATGCTTCCCACTTATCTCATATTTATTTTACTGTTTATACCTGCATTGCGTTCCATCTTTTATGTGCGTTTCCTTTACATCTCGTATGAAATGCATTTATATTTATTTTCCTTGTATATTTTTGTTATTCTCAGTTTTGTATAAATATACGAATCGGATTTTTCGCTATGTGTAGAGATTTTTTTTTTTTTTTATCGTGAAACTTATTATTATCCTACCACGGTTGACTTTGCATTGCCTCACGATTCCATCAAATATCAATTGAAATTTTCTCCTTCACACCTCCTTAAATATTCAAATAGTTTTCAAGATATCGTGTATTTATTATTATTGTTATCCATTCTGACAGAATGCGATACTTGTAATATTACAGTTTTTTATTTTTATTTATTTATTTATTTATTTATTTATTTATTTATTTATTTATTTTTTTTTATTTTTTTTTTTTTTTTTGCATTTCGCTGTGGTCCTGTTCTAAAACCCGTTATCAGAGGATAATGATGACACAGCATCGTCGCAGAAGGATAATGTTCACTTGCAGGATCAGCATAACTGACAGAGAATAATGATCATAGTTTATTATTATTATTATTATTATTATTATTATTATTATTATTATTATTATTATTATTATTATTATTTATTATTTATTTATTATTATTATTATTATTATTATTATTATTATTATTATTATTATTATTATTATTATTGGAGAAGCAAATCCACAGTCATGTATATGTACATATATTTAAAGATTTATCAATATAGGTAGCTTTTGATTTTTTTCAGTTCCCCTTTCAATCTGAGATTGAAAAGGGAACTGATTTATCTTTATAACATATACCATAAATTTGCTACTCATGCTACTACTACTATTACTGATTTATTTTATATTGTATTATTATTATTGATGACGAAATAAGGTGGCGTGGATGTAAATACATATTTTAGGA
>NC_089746.1:39254011-39266511 GCF_040412425.1 Macrobrachium rosenbergii
CTGACTGACTATTGACTATTGGATATATATATATATATATATATATATATATATATATATATATATATATATATATATATATTATATATATATATATATATATATATATATATATATATATATGTATATATATGTATATCTATACATTATATATATATATATATATATATATATATATCAGTATATATATATATATATATATATATATATATATATATATATATATATATATATATATATATATATATATATATATATGTATATATATATATATATATATATATATTACTGTATTTGTATGTATGTATTTTTACGTATCTTTTTACTACAATTATCGTTATGCAACTGGATATTTCATTCTTACAAATAGGACATAGATTTCTTCACTGTTTAAAATGTGTCGTCTTTCTGGTGGAAGTTTGAAGTTTTAGCTATTTAACCAAGTTTTCATTATTATGTGGTCTATTCATATTGAACAATATCTTTATTATAATTTGTTAAAAATTTGGTTCTCTGTGTTCATATTTCACTAACTGATTTTTTAGCAGCGTACAATATAAACTGAAAATTGTATGGTTTTTGCAAATGTTATTTTAGATTCACAGTCGTTTTTAGTTTCCTGTAAAAGAAAACTATTGTGCTTGCTTTGTCTATCCGTCCACATTTTTCTGTCCGCCCTCGGATCTTAAAAACTACTGAGGTACAAGGCTGCAAATTGATATGTTAATCATCCACCCTCCAATCATCAAACATATCAAATTGCAGCCCTCTAGCCGTGGTTAAAGATTCATGGCCCCGGCTCATGCAGCATTATACTGAGACCACAGAAAGATAGATCTATTTTCGGTGGCCTTGATAATACGCTGTACAGAAAACTCGATTGCGCTGAAGAAACTCCGGCACATTTTTTACTTGTTAGGGACATCGAGACTTAGTAGAGTACTTAAGATAAAAGTATAATTATTTTAGTTTAAATAAATGAAACAATATATTGTTTCTATTTTGATAATTTTTTTATTTATTCAGCTAACAATGAAAACTATGGCTCTATTTCTTTTCCCAAATATTGGGAACTTACACAACTCGTTATATTCAGCAGAAAATCATGCGACGTAGGTAAAAATTTAAAATGTTTCGGAAACCACCTGCCTTAGGCGTTGTATCCGAGATAAGATTTCAAGATTTTAGTTTATTGACAATGCAGTCAACTTTTGCAGTCAGTTGAATGCTATAACAAAGAGCTGAAAAAGCGAATAATTCATTCGGCTATTAAAGAAGAAGGAAATTAATAAGAAAAGAAAGCGGAAACTTCAGTAAACATTATAAGACCCAGGAGTTGAGTCGGGAGAAAGTCGACTTCCTTGTGACGTTTTAGAATGCGTCGTATAAATAAACGGTGACGCCACAGTGACGTAGTCAGTAACGCATTCTACCCACTTAAAATTATCCTGGTATAGGATGACGTTTAGCTGGGGACGGGTTACGAAACGAGGGTGGCGAGTATCTTATGTGTACTGAAGGTTATTCGCGTTTTCTTGTTATTCGAATTTGTTTGTTAAATGACTTGATGTAAGAATAAACACATATACTAAATATATATATATATATATATATATATATATATATATATATATATATATATATATATATATGTGCAATAGCATGTGTGTGTATATACAACATTATATATTATATATCTCGATATATATATATACAGTAAATCGAAATATATATATATATATATCCATATATATATATATATATATATATATATATTATATTTATATCATACATTCACGTTAAGGAAAGCGAAACAACAGGTGATTCAGTTATACATATATATAGGACATAAGTCGATATATATAGCACCATTATATCACTTTATTATATATATATATATTTATTTATATATTCACGTTCCATATTTTTAATGATTCAGTTTACATATATATATAACTGTGTATATATATATATATATAATACAAATATGTATTATGTATATATATATATATATATATATATATATATATTAATGTATGTAATTCATGACACTATCTATAATTTATATATACATATTTTATATACATAAATATATATGTATTATACACGTATATATATGTATGTTATAAATATAGTCATATATGGAATTCATTAATATATATATATATATATATATATATATATATATATATATATATATATATATACATATATATATATATATATATATCAATGGTTACACCAGCAGGGAAGCGCCATCTGCATATCAGCAAGGACACCAAGACCAGAACCCGGAACAGCATTTTACACAACTTTATTGGGACATGTTTCGAGCAGTACTCTCACTTGTTATAACCTACAAAATTAAAATGACGACATTAAAATCTTATAATAAAAATCAAAATAATACAGAAAAAAATTACTATAAAAATGATATGAATACGTTTAAAAGATGGCTAACCAAAGTAATAAATTAATAAAATAAAATAAAGCAAAATACAAAAATTTAAGTCACAATAACGGAAGGTACAAACACACAACAAACACACCAGTCAATATACAAACCAATAAAACGCAGACTAAAAACACAAGAGTCAGGTTACAGCCACATTTCTAGCCAAAGAAGGTTTTATCTTGATTGAGTACAGAACTTCTGAAATGTCGAGGTCTGTAGCAAACTGGGCAGTGGTTAAAACAGAAAAATCAACAATATGCAAAGGGTGACCAGTCTCCTCGGTGTGTTCTCAATTGCACTGTAACTAGGCCTTGAAAGATAATTGCCTGTACGATATGACTTACCCAGGTGTTCAAACCATCTCATCCAAGCTGATCTGGTAGTTTTTCCAACGGAAGTGGCAACACAATCACCACACTGCCATTTATAGATCCGATTGGACAGAAGGCTTTTTGGTATGGGGTCTTTAATTTTAAAGAAATAACCTAATTTATTTTATAATTTATTTTTTGGAGTACCTTAATAGTTTGTATTAATATAGAATTTACTTGTGAAATCGAAGATAATCATACGCTTGCTTTTCTAGATATTCAGGTGAAAAATCTTGATGGTAACTTTCACACCTCAGTCTTTAAAAACCTACTTTCATGGGTCTTATGTCTGAATTTCAATCGGCTACACCTTTGAAGTGTAAGATGAATTTGATATTGACGCTAGTAACCAGAGCATATAATATTTGTGCTAGCTTTTTGAATTTGCATGAAGAATTGGAATTTCTAAGGTCACGTTTAAAAAACAATGGCTGTTCGTTGAATTACGTAAATACATATATTGGTAAACAGCTTTCGAAATTATATGTAAACAAACAACCCGAAACTACCGCCAATGTAAAGAAACTGCAATTTTTTTACCTCTAACTTTTACTGGAACTCACATATAGTAAACGCGTGGCCCAGGTATCTATTTCCAGAGAGCTTGAATAGAATTTGCAACGAAAGCAGCGAAGTCTTATAAAGCCCTGTTTAACCCCGTATTTGTGTTCTATACTGTCGGCGACCTGAAGCCGTAGAGTCCATCTAGTGTTTGTATGGAGAGATCTTTCCCGGAATAATTCATTTCAAAAAGAGAGAGAGAGAGAGAGAGAGAGAGAGAGAGAGAGAGAGAGAGAATATTAGACTGGTTTGTAATATTTATAGAATGTTGCTTATAATTATGTCCCTTATACCAAGCCTTAACCATTTTATCCTGAAATGATAGCGGTAAATTCAGACTAAAAAGTAAGTTCACAGTTCAAAGCAGAGCATAAATAAGCCTTAATAAAAATAGTTTAAATCTCTGGCACAAAGCAATTGAAGATTAAATTACCTCCAGTGCATAAAAATAAAAGTTAATGAAATACTGCTTCAGAGGCGCAATTCCTCTCAGAGAGAGAGAGAGAGAGAGAGAGAGAGAGAGAGAGAGAGAGAGAGAGAGAGAGAGAGAGAGAGAGAAATATCAAATTCTGAGCCATTAAACAAGAATAAAAACTGAGGAGGTTTTAATAAGAAATAGAATCTTCTCAATTTAGGTTTCTAATTATTTTGCTAATTTAAAATACATGAAGAACAAAAGATAGAAATTTTAGCTCCTAGTATTATTATTATTATCATTATTATTATTATTATTATTATTATTATTATTATTATTATTATTATTATTATTTGTAAGGTTTGTGAAGCCATACATTTTTTTAATATTTTATCTTTTATTTTGAAACAAAATATTTATTAGGGAATGTGATAACTTGAATCGACGCTTATTGGTATCATGATGGAAATTAAAAGAGCACCATTGATATTACTTTTCCCTTGTTGTTTCTTGCAGTTAGGTCAATGAAACCTATTTTTTTTATCAATAAATGTCCTTATTCTTCAGATAAATGATAATGAATAATGTCGGTAAAAAGTAACGAACAAACATTTACAAAAATAATAAAGATAATTTAGCATGAAGCTGGGACGTGCTAGTTTCAACAACGGATCGTTACCCCTGTGAATATACATAACGTTTATTATATCGCGTTGTACGTTCAAATGACGTATATCTCTAGCGTTCGTCTGATTAACGAATATACAAAAAGATTCAGGTTATTATATTTACACATACGATCGACGTGTCTTGACACTTACCCCTTCTTTCTGCCCCTGTCCTCGTAGTTACAACAAAAAAGAAAACTTTTTAAAGATTTTTATAATTCGTTTACAGGATCATTTCAGTACTGATGAATTTTAGAGAATGCTTTTCGTTTATGTATCTCTTGCTATTTAATTCATGCTCGCTGCTAGTTTATCTTCAGTATCGGGTATGTAATCATAGAATGTATGTGTACCATGTATCTCTCTGTATTTGCCATGTGTATACAGATCGTTCATTTTGAGGATTTTTAGGGATGTTAAAATTTATAATACAGAATATTTCATAATGCATCCTTGAAGAACTTATAACTGTATCTATCTCATAGTTATCTATCTTGTTATTAGAGAAAAGTGTTATGTATGTATCGTATGACTCTGATGCAATGTAAACGTGAATTTCATAAAATACTGTGAAAAATTTGTACCCATCTGGAAAATGTCAACGTCTATTAAAACTCAAAATACGACAGAAGAAGCAGAACATGAAAACGCCTCCTCGCCGAATCAATAGATAAAAAAGAGGAAGAGGAAGAAAATAAGAAGAGTATTCTTTATCTGGCGTTCCCAAAATTCTACATTCCTTTGAAGATCATTTCGACCCGGGGAGAAGCGATCCGTCCCTTCGAACACCATTATCTTCCCCAAAGTAAGGGAAATGCAACGCTATTAAGGGGACATATCCGTCTTTTATTGGGAGGAGAGACGAAATTCGGTGGAACTGGCGATTTGATTTGAACTGGGAGGGAAATTTTATTTAAAGGCGCTCTGCCACTCTAGGGGGGAAAGGTAGCATCGCGCTGAGGGTATGCTCGGAGTGTGGCCACGAGAAAGAAATGGAAGACAAGTAAAGGAGAAAAGGAGGAGGAGGAAGTAGATAGTTCAACGAGAGAATTACTTACGGTCAGATAGATAGACAGTAAATAAGATTTGGTGGGTAACGAATGGTGAATGGATATATGGAGACAAGTAAAGGAGAAAGGGAGATAGACAGTTAAACGGGAGAATAACTTAAGATCAAAAGTTGGATGGCAAACAATGTTTCATTAATAACAAGAGATAGATGGATGACCACGAGAGAGAGATCGCGGTGAAATAAACACTCTGTAAACGAAACTACAATCAGTAACACCAAGATCTAAAGATGAATAGGTCGATAAAAGAAAAACATCCCAAGAATAACAAACAGCTGATCCACAAAAGAAGAGTGTTAGGATAAAAAAGAAAGTAAGTCGAGGTAAATGTACCAACACAGAAGTGAACCGATAGATTGAGATAGATAGATGGACAGATAGTAAACAAAAATACAGACAGACCAACAGACAGATGAAGAAAACAATAAAACCCAAAGAAGTGAACCTAACATCAAAACACTGCTTTAATTTCCATCGTCCTTCCTCTGCCATTCCATCTCTCATTCTTGTGTCGAAGACCGCGGGGGTCGCGCATGCGCTTGCAGTAGAAGCCTTTGCTTATTCTATCCCTTTTCTTATCCTAGAGATCGTAACGTGTCACTTGAAGCTTCAGTTTTTTCTGTTTCTTCTGCTTCTCATTCTTCTCTTAACTTCGTAAACAGAAGCACCAGCTTCTTCTCTTTCTTCTAGTTATTCTGTTAAACAGATCGAAAATATAAGTTGTCCAGTCTGTATTTGATACTGTCTTCTCGTTTGTCCAATCACGTCTCTTGTCTTAAGGGCTCATCTCGTTGTTCAGAAACTGAAAAATGTGAAATTTCTTGTAATCCCCATAAAGGCTTATCTACTATTCATTGCTCCATTCAGTTCAAACACTCCAACTTGCCCTCTTGACATGTGCCGACTTCCAACCTGGTTCCTCTGCCCTTTTGACGGTTAGATCGACCCTTTATACTCTTTTTTCGTACCAATATCTGTGAGAATTAATTATGTTTATTTTGAATAAAACCTGTGGTACGTTTAGGGGGAAATTGCTACAGTGGTAATTAACGTTTGTGCTATTGTTATATTTTAGTGGTTAGGGGTTTGTTTCTCTATGTTCATTCCTAATTAGAAGCACAAGTTTAATGCATTTGTTTGTGTTGCAATACATGTTTTGATACATTCGCTTATCCCTGTGAGATATTGTTACTAAATGACATAACTTATCACAATTAGTCGCCGGAAATTGCTTATGCTAAAATCTCACGAATGCTCTACAAACAAGGATATAATTTGCTCCATTTACGGTTCTTTCTAAGAACATTGGTTGAAATGTGTGTGTGTTTGTTTATGAGTGTGTGTGTGTGTGTGTGTGTGTGTGTGTGTGTGTGAAAGAGAGATAGCGGGGGAAATATCAGAAAATTTTTATATTTCCTGCTTTCGGTCAGTAATAAAAATACATTGATAGACAGATGAACAAGTGAGAAAAATCACAGCGATACAGACAGGTGGTAAACAAAATTACAATCTGTAACACCGGGATAGAAAGACAGATTAAGAAAAAAAAACATCACAGTTACAGCGAATGACTGATAAAAAAATTTTTATAAACGAAAACGTATGAGGTTAAAAAGGTAGGCGGTGAACAGAAGTTTTTCTCCCAACACAGAATTGAATAGACAGACAGATGGAAAGATGGGCAGATGGTAAACCAAAATACAATCGCTAACCGACAAACCGACAGACACATAAAGGAAACAATAAAAACCAAAACACTGGCTTTAATTTCCATCGACCCTCCTCTGCCATCCTTTTTCTCAACCTTGCGTCGGAGACCGAGCGGGTGGCGCATGCGTCCTTTCAACAGTAGAAGCCTTGGCTTATTCTGTCCCCAACTTTTTAAAAATTTTTTCCAGAGGTCGTAACATGTCACTTAAAGCTTCAGTTTCTTTTTCTTCTGCTTCCCATTCTTCTGTTAACTTCGTAAAGAGGAGGTTCAGCTTCTTCTCTTTATTCTGCTTATTCTTCTGTTGCTTTTCATCCTTCTGTTAATTTCGTATATAGATGCTCAGTTTCCTCTCTTTCTTCTACTTATTCTTCTGTTATTTTTCTTCTGTTAAACAGCTGGGAAATAGCAATTGTCCAATTTATATTTCATACGTTCCTCTCTTCCGTTCCATTTTATCTCTTGTAAGGGTTTATCTCGTCGTTCAGAAGCTGAAAATGTGAAATTTCTTGTAATCCCTTTAAAGCCTTATCTACTATTCATTGCTCCATTCAGTTCAAACACTCCAACTTGCCCTCTTGACATGTGCAGACTTCCAACCTGTTTCCTTTGCTATCCCGAATTTCATATCTTCCTTTCATACTCTTTTCGCACCAATATCTGTGAGAATTAATGATGTTTATTCTAAAATAAAACCTCTGGTACATTTAAAGTGAAATTGGTACAGTGGTAATTAACGTTTATGCTATTGTTATATTTCAGTGTTAGGGGGTTTGTTTTTTGTAACATATTCATTCCAAATTAGAAGCACAAGTCTAATGCATTTGTTTGCGTTGCAATACGTGTTTGTTACATTCTCTTATCCCTGTGAGATATTGTTGCTGAATGACATAACTTATCAAAATTAGTCGCCGGAAATTATTTATGCTATAATCTCACGAATGCTCCAGTGACAAAGGTTAATCAGCTTGATTTACAGTTCTTTCTAAGAACGTAGGTTGAAATGAGAGAGAGAGAGAGAGAGAGAGAGAGAGAGAGAGAGAGAGAGAGAGAGAGAGAGAGAGAGAGAGAGGGGTGGGCGCCCGTGACCAGTACTCAGCCTCATGCACAAATGAATGTCGAATATAAATGTTCGCTAATTATCAATCAAATTGTATCCTTTCTCTCTCCCTCTCTCTCTCTCTCACACATGCACACACACACACACAAACACACGCAGTAAGCATTTACGCTATTAATGAATATCTTCTAAAGGCTTATCAAAAAGCTGATGCCAATTGGGGATGGAACAGAGGGAAAAAGTTATTAATTCAAATAAGATTAAATACGTTCACGAAAATCGATGCAAATAACCATCATTTTTTTTGCCATAAAAAATTCTTTGGTATTTGAATTTTTTCTTTTAATTCCGTTAGTGAACCAGGTGATGGAGCCCACGTGCCAGCTAACTGATCAGGAAGTCAATCTATCTATTTTCCGGAAAAAGCAATAATGCCGCATTTTAATCTCGTATGCAAATTACCAATCATAGTCTCGTGGCACCTTTCAAAATTGCCGATTCACGGGTTTTGCTAAATTGTTTTGAATTCAGTAGTTTCAAGTTACAGCATCAGTTCAACCGGCATGACAAAAATTAATTTAATATTACACAGGAAATAATACAACAAAAATTTATTTAATACTACATAGAAAATAATACGACAAAAATTTATTTAATACTGCACAGAGAATAATACAAGGTATAGTTGGTGACGAGAAATTTCAGTGGCTGTTGTATTAATACATTTCTGAAACAGTTCAACAGATAGCAGTCGACCGAAGCTTCTGTCCCTTGTCGTGCTTCCCATTATTTCGCAGCCGTCTCACGCATAACGTTTTTAGGACATCTCACTTATCTTGTAAGCCCCCGTGGGCGGGGTAGTGCCGTCAGTGCTCCTCACGGGCGGTGCACTGTAGGCATTACTTAAGGTTCTTTGCAGCGTCCCTTCTGCCCCTAGCTGCAGCCCCTTTCATTCCTTTTGCTGTATTTCCATTCATATTCTTTCTTCCATCTTACTTTTCACCCTCTTCTAACAATTGTTTCATATCGCAACTGCGAGGTTTTCCTCCCGTAAAAACTTTGTAACCTTTTACTCTCAATTTTCCTTTCAGCGCTGAATGTCCTCATACGCCCCAGCGCTTGGCCTTTGGCCTAAATTCTGCATTGTTTTGTATTCTATTCGGAAACAATTCAACAGATGGCGGTGGACCGAAGCTTCCGTCCCTTATCGTGCATTCCATTATTTCGTATCCGTCTCACGCAAAACGTTTTTGGGACATCTCACTTATCTTGTAAGCTATCTATCTTCATCCTGATGAAAGAGCTGGGTATGTTGTGCTGGAATGACAATGGATTCCGAAATTATAAATGGATTACTTTTGTACACTTTTAGATATCGTTCCTGATAACGTTTTTGTTTTTAGAATTTTTCATAATGACCTCTAGTTAAAGGTTACTGTCAACACAGCAGAATTGTATATGTTTGCTGTCGAGATTTTCAGTTGCGTATTATCTCAATATAGGCAAGTAACAGGGTATTAGATGTAGAATATTTTGAGCTCTTAGTACTTTTCCTTTGTAAATAGGTCTAAATTTCTATTACTTTACTATTGCATCATTTTATTACTGTTTATTTTTATCTTATTCAGCTTGCGCCTCCTAAATTAACAGTTCTGAATTTGTAACAAGTAAAGCAGAACTTGTAGCACTTTCTATATTGTGGAATTTTAAAGTTCATAGATAACGAGAAATGTATTCAACGATGACCACTGCACTGCTAGATAGCTATTTAGATCTTTTGCAATAAATGGGATCTCCAACTCACTACAGTGATTTCACAATAGTATGTTGTTTTTTAAATGTTCTGGTTATTATCAAGTTTATTTAATTGTTTGTATGTATCTTGAACTCACAAGTATGGAAGCCACTTAAAGTTGCAGTCAGAAACAATCTTAATGTTGCAAATTGCAACAGAAAGACACTTGTCATTTGTATTTGTTTTGTTTCATCCAAAGTTCTTTTCACCTTATTCATTTTGCTTTGCAAGTACCTTCCATTTGCTAAGGTCTTGCGGACAGTGTACCTCTGAGCACTTAACCAGTTTCTTAATTGAGAAGTTTGTTTTATCTGTAATTAATGCCGAGTACATGTTTATCTTATTTTTGATGAATTACCTGGAAGTATGTCAAAAGTGTTCAGTAATTTAATATGTTTCCATAAACAAGATAAGACCAGGATAAGAATTATTGGTGTGGCAGTATCTCATACCTGATGGGAATGATAAAACACCGTAATTGTTATTCATTTCATTATGCTGTTGCCTTGTGTACGTAATATACTACCGAATACGTGGGAAACTGATAATAAAAGTATTATAAGGTAGCTGAATGTAATTCAGGGAGCAAAATTAAAATCGAATAAAAATGCAGAAAACTAAAACTCAAAATGCGAAGTCCTGGGGAACTCAACTACCAAAGGGAAACCTTGAATTTTTTTTTCTAGAGACTTAGTTCAAAATGCCAGACTCTTAGAAAGCAAGGTCTAAAAATCTTAAAATGTATTTCAGTCGCAAAGAAACGCCTCAAACTAAGAAACAAATTTAAATGCCGCAAAACGGAAAAGTGCATTGTGTAAAAACATTGAGGAAACCCAAATCTGAAATACGATTTTATAGCAAACAAAACTGCCATAACAGTGTTGCCGGAGGACCTGTTCTATACCTCCGCACCATCCCCCCACGCCCTACGCCAACCCCCTGCGTTTAAACAACCCCCCAGCCCCTCCCCTTACCCCCGCCAATGCAATAACCGGCACCCTCTCACAAACCTTGGAAAGAAAACAGCCGCATGAGTTCAGCGAGGAAAGTAGTTCCTCATTGTTAATTTGATTGGTTCAGGAACTACACAAAGGCCGTGCTTGTTAGAATGATTTTTCGAAGGTATTTCAAGGAGTGCAACAGAAAGATTTGCGTAGTAAATATGCCAGGCATTTTGTTTACTTTTGTGTAAAAGAATTGAAGATTTTAAACGTCTTTGCGTTTGTATTAGATTTTACTTCCTCGTTCCATTTCAGTGGTCAACTTTTCGTCTTGCAAGAGGCTGCTATTACAGTTACATGTCACAGTTTACTGAGGATTGATTTTGCTATTTTCATTAACACTGTCTTTGGGGAGACAGATGTGGCCAAAGAAGAGGTTTTTGACTGCTTGTACATGGATGGAACAGACTCAGTACATGGGGAAATGAGCTGTGAAACTCGTCCACAGTGTCTTCAGTAACTTTACCGATACTTTTACATACAAACTAAGGTGTTGCATCTTTTGCAACATCCTCATCCTCTTTGAAAATACCATGGGCATTCCTGTCTAAGTCAAGTTAATCATTTTTGTCTCCTCCCCATAATCATCTTTTGCAGGTCTTAAACCATCTCCACTTACCCCTCTTTATTCCCATTTCTGAAAAATATACTTTAGTTGTTTTTTTTTACTTATTTTTAGAGAATCACGTTTGAACTCTTGTTAACCTAATCCTTATAGCAATTCCAAATTGCATCTTTCCCGTCTTCGAACATCCATAAACTGGCGAGGGTCTGACCACTGGCGAGATGATCGCACGTTAATATATGTATATTTTTTACACGGACCTTTGGAGTAAAGAACATAATTAACCTTGAATAGCTTCTCTTGGGTTACCGTTAGATTAAACTACAGTGTGACAGCACTGGCTCTTATTTCTAAGAACAGTCCATAAAGTAATAAGCAAAAGGTAATCAGCAGGTTAACGCATTCTGTGATTTTTAAGCCATAATTCATGTAAATCAGACCTCTTGGAAAGCATTATCCACTAAGTATTTAGTAAATGTTACTTGCAAGTACATTTAGGTGAGGAAAGTATTGTTTTTTCCTCTAGGGTTTAGGTTACTGATGTAGTTTGGCTTTGAGTTGCCTAAGAGAGAGAGAGAGAGAGAGAGAGAGAGAGAGAGAGAGAGAGAGAGAGAGAGAGAGAGAGAGTAATAGCTTTTCTAGATAACAGATAGTTCTCAAATAGTTCTCACTTTTACATGAACTCTTGAGAGAGAAAGAGACAACCGTACATAACTTTCCAACATACTAGATAGTTCTCACTTTTATTTGAACTCTTGAGAGAGAGAGAGAGAGAGAGAGAGACAGAAAACACCATACATAGCTTTCGAGCTTAACATATACTTCTCGCAT
>NC_089746.1:39269011-39274011 GCF_040412425.1 Macrobrachium rosenbergii
TATATATATATATATATATATATATATATATATATATATATATATATATATATATATATATATATATATATATATATATATATATATATATATATGTATGTTATATGTATGTATTTATATATATAATATATATATATATAAATATATAATATATATCTATATATCTATCTCTCTATCTATCTATATATATAATGTCATATAAATATCTCTCTCTCTCTCTCTCTCTCTCTCCTCTCCTCTCTCTCTGTCTCTTCGTGTGTTGAAGGTCACGTCTCGAAATTCCCCTCCACAAATATAATACGTGATTTTATGAGTACTAAAGTAGCAAGGAATATTTGGAAGTAATATTGTTGACAGAAATTGTTGAATTATCGATTTGCTCTCATAAGAGATGTTGACATCATTATCATTTGTTATTTTCCTGCTTTGTTTTTTATTTCTGAGACAAGTGATAAAGAAATGTTTTTTGTTAGGCGTTTCAATCTGACCTGAGCAAATGTAAAACATTTTAAACAAAATATGTAAGGTATAGAATTTCAGAGATGGTTATTTTGGACTAATAAGTAACAGACCTTTTTAGTTGTACGCAAATAAACAAATTAGCTATTTCATGGGCTCTCTTTTCAAAGTAATTCATACTTGTACATATGCGTGCTTGTTCGTTTATGTTTTTGCAGGTTTGTTCTAAAACAAACATACAGTTTAATAGCGATTGTTCTAAAACAAACATACAGTTTAATAGCGATGGGTCATAGGATTTTTACCACTATGTATATCCCTCATCTAGCATGAATAGTTCGGTGCACTCTTCTGTAACAATCATATTTCACGATATGGTTTGCCGTGTCTATGTACTTAAATTTAAGGTTATTCCCTTGAATAACAAATCATAAGGGTGTTTACTGAATTGCCAGCGTCGTGAATCGATTTTGCTCATGGGGATAACTAAGTTCCTGCGTCGTTCCTTTTACGAGAGCATTTCTCCATTAAAGTAAACCTGGTATCATGAGAAAATTGGTGCAGGATCGTCTCACAAGCGAGTAGACCGGCTTTCGATCTCCGAGCTTGTTAGGAGAGGATCGCCACGGGCGCCTTTTCCTTAAAAATCCAGATTGGGCAAATAAGCTTCAGGCCAAAGCTGGTTTTATTTACGGCCTTCACAGGTTGGGGCTTCGTTGTACCCATCGTAAAATGATTTGTTTTCTTATTTTTGCAGCTTTACTCATAAGAGTCATCACTTCGAAAATAACACCAGCTTACTCTAAAGTTTGCATTTCATGAAGTAGCTATGATCTACAAAGCTAGGTCAAAAAGCCTTGAAAAATTTTACTGTATAATTTCGTACCGTAAAGTCTACTTTTACTTGAATACTCAGTAAATACCCTGGAATTTACTTTTACATGGATGTGCAGTGAATACCCTAAAATTTACTTTTACGATACGTAGTAATTATCATAAAATGCACTTTTACATGGATACCCAGCAAATAACAGAATGAATATTTGGAAAGGAAAGAAATAGATTAAAGTCACGAGTCTCTGCGAAAGGCCCCAGGCAAGTCGAGATCTTCATTGGATACAAGAACTCTATTGTCGGATATTCATCTCAGTAATTGCTCCCCAACATTGTAGTCTGTTCTAAGGCAGTTGAGGTGAAGCATTCGCATGGTTAATGGGAGAAGTTGTAGTTTAGAGTAAAAGAGTAAGAAAGGTTGGACATTTATGTTAATATGTAAACAAATCTGCCGTGTATGTGTATACATATATTATATACAGTATGTACAATATGTATACATATAGATGTACAATATATATACATATATATATATATATATATATATATATATATATATATATATTATATACACATTTATACAGACATATTATATATATATATATATATATATATATATATATATATATATATATATATATATATATATATATATATATATATATATATATATATATTATATATATAGTGTATATGTATAATATATATATATAGTATTTATATTTATATAGCGTATAAATATTTATATTATTTACGATCCATTGTTTACTCTTACTCTAGACCACAGCTTCTCCCATTAACCAAACGAATGCTTCACCTCAACTGAACAAAGGAATTCTCAAGTTATCTATTTTTAAAATGATATATATACTTTGGTTAAAGGCCATAAAATCCAGAAAAAATCGTATGTAAATCTTAACTCATCTTTGATAATACAGGAGCAGCCGTGTTTCCTATTTATTTATTTTTACTTTTTTTCTGGTAAAATTTCTTATATTCTGTTTCTTTCCGTTGACTTTATTGCTTCTTTTATGTTACCTCATATATATGGCCATAATATAGTAGGATGTGTTTCAGGTTGACCATAAATTCTGGTCTTTCAACTTGTCGTACATTTTCAAGCGTGTTGTATATCTTTTCGCTCTGAAAGTCGTGTATTATTTTATTAAAGTATAAAGCTTGAAGTCTTAAACCACAAGCGGTAACGCTAAATATGTTTCATTTATCTCTAGTAATGTTGATAAATCCATTGCCTTCCAGGAAATGAAGGTTTTGTTGCAATACACACGAGGCTTTTATTACCTTCGTGACTCAAGCCGGCTTTAGTTCACGTCGACTTTATTTTCGTTTTCTATTTCTTCTGTTTCTGAGTAACGCTCAATAATGTTATCTGGTCTTTTCCCTGTTATTGCAGTTATACCCTAACAGTAATTTAGATTAGTTGCTGGTAGACGTTTGCTTAGTTCCTTCAGATTTAAGAACTTCTACTACTTGGTAAGGCAGATTCAGCAACGATACTTCACACGAGTTGATTTACAAAGAACGTACTTAGAGGGACGACAATATCTCGTGTAAGACAATTCTGAGGTAAGCTGTTATGATAGCCATATGCGAAACTGTCCGTCGGTCTTTTTCCTTGGTGCCTGTCTGCTGCTTTCGCCAGTCGTGATACCTTTGATGAAATAAAAGAAAAAATGAAAAAGGATTAAGTTGGGGAGGGCTATGAGCCGCTCGTATGAAGCCAAAGCCAAAGAAGGACGTACTCCTGTTGCATTTGATCCGACGCTTGAATTTAATATTTACTGAAGAATTCCTCGGGAATATCAGGGTAACTGAGTTTAAGTGAAAGGGTTTTAGATGAAAAGTGAGCAACAGAAAGCTGGGAAACTACTAGTAGTCTGGAAGTAAATAGTTACACAGAGAAGTGTAAGACACTATTTGTGTTTTCTGACCGTTGGATATGTTAGGTAGTGTAAAAGGAGAAATATGAAAAAGGAAATTGTTGTTAAAAAATTAACACATGGCATTTTTCTTATCATATACCTTTTAGTGATATGACGATATCGTTTTCTTATCTCCCCTTCTTTGTCTTATGTATTTTTCGTGTCGTAAGAAACAGTAATAGTATTCGTTTCCTTCTATTTCCCTTCCTTTTCTCCTGTAGTTTTCTTCGTGTCGTGAGAAACGGCCATCGCAGGTCTGCGTGATCGCATGTGAAATGTGGCTGGGTATCAGTCTCAACGGGGTCACATCGAGAACAACGCTTCATGACTTCTCCCATCTGGGTACGAATAACTTTTCCGCATACCTCGTGTGTCATACGTGAACACGGGAAATTGGAGGCGATGGCTTTTTATTATATATTTTTTTCTTGACTTGACTTTAATTTTTTTTCTTTTACGGGGAACCTGCCTTAGATTCTTGACTGGCTAAAGATTTTTTTTTTTTTATATATGAAAGTTTTAGCTTTCTGTAAAAGAAAACTATTGTGCCGGCTTTGTCTGTCCGTCCGCATTTTTTCTGTCCGCCCTTAGATCTTAAAAACTACTGAGGCTAGGGGGCTGCTGATTGCTACGTTGATCATCCACCCTCAAATCATCAAACATACCAAATTGCAGCCCTCTAGCCTCATTAGTTTTTATTTTAATGAAGGTTAAGTTAGTAAAGTTAGCCATAATCGTACGTCTGCCAGCGCTATAGGACAGGCCACCACCGGGCCATGGTTAAAGTTTTATGGGCCGCGTCTCATACAGCATTACACCGAGACCACCGAAAGATACGATGTTACAGAAAACTCGATTGCGCCGAAGAAAATTCGGCGCATATTTTACTTGTTTCTTTTTAACATTCCTAGTGTATCATATGTGACATCGGAACGTCGGAAGCTATAACGTTTTATTACTTTTGTTTTCCTTTGTTTTGGCTTTTTTGGCATTGTTTTCGTTTACCAGATGCGTTAGTAAGACTTTTATGTATTATTTTTTTTTATTTTTTCGCAAACATCAAACTTTTCGTGCATATATCTCAATAAAAAATGAATTCTATTACCTTGGCAAATCCCTATATGAGAGTAGTTTCCTTGAAGTTAATCATTATTTTATGGTAGAAAATATGAGGAATACAAAGCCTTTGGGATATATACATATGGACAGGACATCAAAACAGTCAATTTTGTGATGAAGCAAAAATTGAAAAGAATTTTGTCTAAAATAAGGCAAGTTTCGATAACGGGGACATCAAAGTTTGCGGTCAGATACCTGAGGTATTACTGTCATTGATAAAAATTTCAATAGTTCAGTATATTACATATTACTCGATTTATAAAAATCTGCCATATGCGCTCGCACGAGAGAGAGAGAGAGAGAGAGAGAGAGAGAGAGAGAGAGAGAGAGAGAGAGAGAAAATGCAACCGATGTACATTCATACACACAGACTCCCCGGGCTATGTAAAACAGGTGTAAGATTTTTATCATCATTTTAGAGCGATTTCATCACAGATTATTTAATTTCTCTAACCTTTTAGATCGTTCCTTATTTTTCCAAAGCACGTTCCAATTTTCATGGAGAGGGAACGAAAGTTGGCGAATATTAAACCTGACTTCAAAAGATCTCGCGTTGAATGAATAAAATGATGGCAAAAGTTTATATATATTTTTGTTCATTTTTAAGGATTATTTTTTTCACATAGTGTTTCAACCGGTGGCGAG
>NC_089746.1:39279011-39284011 GCF_040412425.1 Macrobrachium rosenbergii
CCACCACTTGTCCTACTTCCCTTTCATCACTCTCAAAGATTCCTGATTACTTCCTCCCTAGTGCTTGCTCCCTACCTCCTAGTACTTTCTCCCTACTGCTTCCCTCATACTTACTCCCTAGGCCTAGACCTTAGTCCTCCATACTTCTGGTTCTCTACGTTCTACACCTTAGTACTTTCTCCCTCGTACTACTTCCTTAGTACTTTCTCCCTACTGCTTCCCTCATACTTTTTCGTTGCTACTTACTCCCTAGACCTTAGTCCTCCCTACTTCTCGTTCTCTACGTTCTAAACCTTAGTACTTTCTCCCTTGTACTACATCCTTAGTACTTTTCCTTGGACCCTAGTTTCTCTATTGCTCACTCCATGTATACTTATACTTGCTTCCCTGGTACTATTTCTTTACCACTTACTACGTGGACTCTAGTCATACCTACTACTCGCTATATACATTCTACACCCTGGTCCTTTCTCCCTGGTGCTTCTTCCCTAGTACTTTTCCTTACTAGCATTCCGTCCGAAGCACTACAGAGGAGGGCACAGTAATGTCGGCATTCTGTAAGTGGGCTGAGGTTAACGGTTAGTGGTCGATAACATGTCGGATGTTATTTTCTTAAATGATTCTCTGCTTCGACACTTCTGTAAAGAAGGGTGGAGGAACTCGTCGTTTTCAATCCGTGCACACTTGTCTTTATAATGCGTCTGTATGTGTGTATAGTATGCAGGCCATTCAGTGTCCATATAACATTTGTTTCATAGCTACCGCCTCCACTACTACTATACTACTACTAATAATATGATATTAATATCACTGACTGAGTGTTTGGCTGATTGGTCTGATTTGAAAAAAAAAAGGGCATTGCAGTTCCTACGGTCATCGGCATCAGAAATATATAAAAATAAAAACCTTTTTCTAAATTTTCTAATGGAGTCCATCCACTCCATGTAAACTCGCCGTCCTTAATAATAATAATAATAATAATAATAATAATAATAATAATAATAATAATAATAATAATGTATATATATATGTATATATATGCATGTATAAGTATATATATATTATTTTTTTGTGTATAAAAACGATACTCTTCTAATCATAAGCTTATCTTGAAGAGACGCCGACGTTCATCCCAGAGTCAGCCTCTCTCGCTACTGGCTCCTATAGAATCATGCAGAATGTAGGTACATTGGTCCAAGCTTCAGGACGGTACATAACGTCTCTGGGGTCTGAACTTGGTCTCGATCCTCTCTTATATACGGTTATTTTTGATGTTATGGGTAAAATAATTATAGCAATAATATTAGCATTAACAATTAAGTAAAAAGCACCAGTACCATAGAATGGGTCATTTGCTCAGTTACAAAAAGACTTTCGAAAAAAAATTTATTTCAGATTAAGAGTTTCGCTTTAGGCTTTATTGCTCACTAGTTAACCTTTTGAACTTGACCTCGGCTGACCTTCTAAGATCCATGACCTTTCTGGACTTGACTTTCGAGACGCCTTGGATATTTACACCATTAAGAGCCGGGCGCAATCTTCTTTCTCTTTCTCTTCCATAGGACTGGAAGCTCGGTCTCTCTCTCTCTCTCTCTCTCTCTCTCTCTCTCTCTCTCTCTCTCTCTCTCTCTCTCTCTCTCTCTCTCTCTTAGTAAAACCTATTGTGTGGTGAAAGTTATTTTTATGTAGGTGAATAATTATGCATTCTCTTGTGATGTGAGTCCTCTTGGAAGAAATAAAAGAATTATAGTGGGAAATGTCTCTCTCTCTCTCTCCAGCTCACAAACTGAATAACTATCGTTCAATCGCCGGGCTGACGACGTGGGAATAATTTGAGTGCATTTTTTTATGAATCAAGCATGTCACTGTTTACCGCGATAGTTTATTATGTACCTTGCAGTTGTGTAGCAAGATATATATATATATATATATATATATATATATATATATATATATATATATATATATATATATATATATATCACATGAATATCAGCCGGGCTGACGACGTGGGAATATTTATATTTTTTATATATAGTTTATATATGCATATATATATATATATATATATATATATATATATATATATATATATATATATATATAGAGAGAGAGAGAGAGAGAGAGAGAGAGAGAGAGAGAGAGAGAGAGAGAGCAGTTAGTCCGTCACATGTGAACTATCAGCCGGGAGGACCTCAGCTAGGTAATCTTCACCTCACAGACGTGAAACATTTCATAAGATATTCATAAGATATTCATTCTAGGTAGAAAGTCTCTCATCTTGAATATCGATGCGTTAATAATAAGCGTTTTAACTTCTGCCGCGTCCTTATACAAGTTAAAGTTCTGTTGATGTCTTCTTCTGCCAGAGATTTATCTCTTTTAGATGGAGTGGTTCGTGGGGGTAGGTTTCTGTTTCCTAACAGTAGCAGTTATGACTTGGACCATCGACAGATGGTCTCTTGTTTGTCACTTTTTCATAAGTTGTACTTCAACAGAGATCTGTCACATTCACAATTACATTCACAGTTGATCCCTGATCCCTTTACCTGCCGAGAGAGAGCAACCAGATTTGCTGAACAGTAGCACAAATATGCAGTATATGTAGGTTCCTGTCGAACTTCTCATTCCAGAGGTCGTTCCTTTATTCCTCACACCTTGGACTGTGGAACAGCCTCCCAGAGGATGTCGTACAGTTGGACCTTCAGAAGTTCAAGCGAAGATGCAGTGTATTAATACCCTAATACTATTCTCCTTGTATTTTAACACATTTTTATCTGTTTGTTAATTCATTCATTTATTTTTTTTCTTTTTTAATAAGTGGGATCTCTTCTTTATGTACTTCTCTTTACCTCCTCTTACTTCTTCCTAATGAACACTATATTCTTTGGAAGCTTGAATTTCAAGTCAGTGGCCCCTGTGGGCTTGTTCCATATGAATAGGTTTCATCCTATGGATAATAATAATAATAATAATAATAATAATAATAATAATAATAATAATAATAATAATAACAACAAGCAAAAAGAACCTATGAACTCATTAGCCGTGATACACAAGTATTAATTTTATTCATGGGATCTATTATTTATACACTTTTATTATTAATAATAATCGGAATGACATCTTGACTTATCGATTTCCTTACTCATTCTGGGTACGCTTATCATTACAAGACTTGAAGCTAAGTGAGAGATAAACGAAGGCTCTCCTGCTTATTGCTAAATTAGCTGATCATTTTTATTTATTTGGCCACGTCAAGTTACTGATCGTCAATGGGATGACCCTCATTACCGTGCCTCATTTGCGATGAATTTGCATAACTGCAGCAACGAATGCCACGCAGAATTAAAGTGTGATATCTGCAGAGCAGTTTAAACTACGCAGTATTTTATTATGTATTTACTGAATAATTAGATAATATCTGTCTGTGTACTCTTTTTCCTTGGGTGCCTAAGAAATGTTAATGATCAGTAGAGTAACTGCCATTATAGTGCCTCATTTGCAATGATCCTTAACAAAAATTTTTTTTAAGATTTATTAATTATTTGATTAATCAGTTATTCAAATATATATTTGTTTATTAATTTGGCTACGTAATATGATTTATCAACAATGGCGTGATTCTCATTGCAGCCCCTAATTTGTAATAAATTCACGCAAAAGCAGCAACAAAATGCTCTTTGAAGTAAGTTTGATCGCTATATTCCATCAGGCATTTCATCTATATGATTAAAAGGATTTAATTATTGATCAATCAGTTAGATGTCCGTAAATTTTATTCATTTATTTAACTGCGTAAAATTGCATGTGGTCAATGGGATGAATTTTATTATTGTGACTCGTTTGGAATGGATTCCCAGAAGGCAACAGCTAAAACCGCATACAAGTACGTTTAGTTGTTGTGCCTGGAGATACTGCCCAGTGCACACAACGTGCTGCACTGTAGGCAATACTTAAGGTTATTTGCGGCGTCCCTTCGGCCCCTAGCTGCACCCACTTTCATTCCTTTTACTGTGCCTCCTTTCATATTCTCTCTTCCATCTTACTTTCCATCCTTCTTTCCATCCTCTCCTAACAATTGTTTCATAGTGCAACTGCGAGGTTTTCCTCCTGTTACACCTTCCACTCCTTTCTACTCTCACTTTCCCTTTCAGCGTTGAATCACCTCATCGGTCTCAGCGGTTGGCCTTTGGCCAAAATTTCATATTCCTTCACTCCTGGACGTACTTTCAACAACTCACGAAATCTGTTCATTCACAGGAGTTGTTATGAGCTGAAAAATGGGCCTTTTACTTATAAACAATAAAACGCCCTTGTTCTGCCTGCGTCTTCGGTTGCAGAAAAAAAAAAGGAGTCGTCAATTTATAAACTTTGAATGATGGAATATGTCCGTTTCACTTGCGCATCGTTTGTGGCCAACTCTTGGGATGAGCTTCAATTCCCTCTTTTTACTCTCCTCCTTTATCCTCCTCCTCCTCCTCCTCCTCCTCCTCCTCCTCCTCCTCCTCCTCCTCCTCCGCCTCTTTCTTCTTCACCTGCTCTCTTCTGTTTCATTTATCACGGGAGGGATCATCTCCTCTGCAGCAACAACATAATCATTCTCAAGATGTTTGGTTCTTCTTGTCAGCTTGATAACCGGCATTATTCATCTTCCGATCTCGAGAGTAAGCAATGTTTGCAAGCTTTCGAACACGTGCTGTGGGAATCTTCCATGTGTATACAGTATCAGATCGCACTTTTGCGCGTTTGGAGTATCCTTATAATTTATCGTCTTTCTCCGTTTGGTTATCTCGCGTCTTCTCGCAAAGTACCAGTTTTCTTTCTCCTTTTTAGATGCTTCATAATTGCAAATCCTCTGCTGAATATTCAAATTGCTCTCTCGCGTTTATCTACTAAAGTTTAAAGTGTGTAGTATGCTATACCAATAGTTCAGTTTAGTTAGGATTTCACTTCGTTAATTTGTTATACATTTAATCCTGTTATCTACAATTGTCGTA
>NC_089746.1:39289011-39299011 GCF_040412425.1 Macrobrachium rosenbergii
ACTTTATTTCCAAGCCATTGACGAAGGTCTGATGCAGAGTATTAGAAGTCCTGTAGTATATATATTTGTGACTTCTAAAAGAAGTTGGTATGCAAGCAGTTAGCTTGCCCAGGTAATTCCTTGGGTGCAGTTGCTCTCAGGTTCCAACTTCTTTTAGACTTGTATGGCCTAGTGGATAACGCCCTTGCTTTCCACCTGAGAGACCTGGGTTCGATCCCGACGTGAGTCAGAAATTTATTTCTGTTCCACACGTGATTGTGTGTTGATGATTTCTATCTTATTCACTCAGAAGGGATAATTCGAATGAAATGTTGTCTATTGGGTCATTGCTGAGTCGGGAAGTTGGGGAAAACTCGCTGGTATGTAAGCAGTTAGCTTGCCCAGGTAATTCCTTGGGTGCAGTTGCTCTCAGGTTCCAACTTCTTTTAGACTTGTATGGCCTAGTGGATAACGCCCTTGCTTTCCACCTGAGAGACCTGGGTTCGATCCCGACGTGAGTCAGAAATTTATATATATATATATATATATATATATATATATATATATATATATATATATATATATATATTATAAATAAATCCAACTTTGGTAAAATCTGTCAAACGGTCAGTGCCATAGTTGGAATAATAACATTTTTTGTTAAAATAGAAAGCTACTCTCACTGAGAAATCAGCAAATTTTGCTCAAAAACAGTAACTTGAATTTAGTGTTAATTATTTCATAGATTTTGACTTACTGTAAAATTATTTGTTGTTTAGTTGGAAAATGGTGGGAGGACTCGGGAAAAGAAAAATGTCCCAGAAGACACCTTCCTTCTCCTGACAAATTTACTCTGCAAACTTAAGTTATCACTGACTGTAATCCACTGACAGGAATCAAATTACAGACACTCTGACCTTGCGAGAAACTTCGTGCCTCACGAAGCAACTAAAGGCTTTGGAAATTCGTTAGTTATTGCAAGATCACTGAGGCAGAGATCTGAATTCGTAATAAATCAATTTCAATCCGATTTCAGAAGCATCGAGCGTCATACGTTTTTGAAATCATACATCAGTTTAATACACGATTTTTTTTAAAGGGTTCAACCACATTCTATATTGGATGCTAAATGTATACTCATGCGTTTCGAATGCAAGCAAGCGTACGGATGGAAAAGTACCAGGTGTGTATTAACTGATGAATTGCGCCAATAAGACAGATAGATAGGTGAATAAATAATTTGCGATAGATAGGTAGTGAAATGGGAATGATACCATTGACAACAGATAGAACAGGTTGGTAGATATATGCTAATTGCATCAACGAGATAAACAGACCAGAGAATGAGCAGAGAACTATTTAGAATAGATAGACAGACAGATAGATAGATAAATAGTTGACTTGAATTACAGGCTGATAGACATGTGGACATAAAAAGTGAAACTGCACCATTTATGATACACAGAGAGCTAGGTAGTTATGAGAGAGAGAGAGAGAGAGAGAGAGAGAGAGAGAAGCGAAGGCATCCGTGTAATGAAATTTTCTTTTGTGCATAATTTTCCGTGTTACCCAACACCTGTAATTAACCTTTTGAGGTTCCGAGCGTTACCTGCCTCTTTCTCCTCTTCACCTGCAAGAACCTGAAGGTGGAATGCTTGGAGGGAGCTTCCAGTGCTTGTGGGGCATTTCCTTTGTTTCTTTGCTCTTTTTTTAATTTCTATAAACAAAGAATTTCTGTAGAGTTGGTAAACGTAGCCGTTGTATAAACAAATAAATCAGTTGATGTTTGCTCAAAACGTTTTCTTTGCGTGTTCATGTTTGTTCACATAAGAATAAAATAAATTTGGAGGTCCGCTTTCGTTCGATATAAAGCCTTTCCTCTTCCTCTACTTCTACTTTTTTTATGGTATAAGGATGGGGGAGAAGAGGAAGTAAAAGTTAAAAAACAAATGATAACAGACATCCGGCAAACGACAAGCAATGTTTTCCCTCGCTGCAAAATTCCTCGGAAATTAATTGTGATCGTAATTGTATTTCCTTCATCAAAAACCACGTCAGAATATTAGGTCACTTTCCACTTATCATCTAACGTTAATTTGATGTGATTTTCATTAATTGGGAAAATCTATTTTGGATTATGACGTTCTTGGTCAGGTGAATTGGGAGGCATTATATTATTTATGCGGAAATATTAATTGGAAAGTTCATAGGAAGGGGTAATACAAAGTTTCTCTGTGTCTCTAATTTTCTTTCCTTGTAGCCGTATTAATTTCCTTTATAGCTGGCGTTACAATAAGAAAAACTTCATTTTTTTTTATTGACATTAAATTTATTTGTACAGCCACCATACGCTCCGTCCTATGTAAACAATACGTCTCTTTAATGAATCGGTAAATATTTACAGCAAACATTTGATGAATTCATTTGCATCAGATTACTGTATCACTACGAAGAAATGTTAAGAATTTTTTTTTCTAATTTGAATTCACGATATCGGTAATTTGATTCCATTTAACATGTTTGCGACTGTCAGTGTAATTTCATACGAAATTCAATTGAGATGCACTTGTAAATGCTCTTGAACTAGCTGATTTCAAGATGTGCAAAACTCCTAAAATTATTACTCAAGATTTGCTTGCACAAGAAACTTCAGTGCTTTGCTAATACTTATCCTTTTGGATTTTTTCTCTTAATAGAACTATAACTACCACATCCCCCCACCCCCACAAAAAAAAGATTCATGAATACTGGAAGAAATCAGTGATGTTTTCTTGTAAATTCTGGTGCTTTCCATATTGTCCTTGCGGCTTCTTCAGATTTATTGGTGGGGTTTTAATGTAAATGTTTGGGAGGGTCAGCTTTAAGTCAAAGGTCAGTCCAGATGATTGTCCTGGTTACTAGGATAACAATCTAGAGATGGGGATTATCGTTCTTAAAGAGATATGGTTAATGTTAACTTCCCTCAAATTAGCATTTTAATTTTTTTTCTGAAAAATCTTTGCATATTACTTTCGGAAATCCGTTTAGTTATCTACAGTAATGTCTGTTCTTACATAATAGGTATGGTGAGACGATCTCAGTTTTAATTGTATGAAGTCTTACTGATATTTTCCAAGACAATGATTAACGAAAAATATTTTTCTCTAATACTGTGTTGATATTTTTTATTTTACTTCAAAACAATAAAGCATAATGCTGACTCTTTGCCTTGAAAAATACCTGGTAATATCGAGCAATCTGATACAGTTACTTAGCATCTAATCCCTTGTAGCTCAGGTAATTTTTTGCATGAAAGACAGTTCCTCCCCAATAAGTATTTTCCATTTTTGCGAATTGTTTCTTTTTTGTTTGAATCCAGCGTTGCAGTTGAAAAGAGACCTATGAACTGAAATTCTTCAGGGGGAAAAACCATGTTCGCATAACACTCTCCTTACTGCTAAGCATTGAATAGAAAGGCGACATACACGTCAAGGATTCTTTTTGTGTTGTTTTTCATAGTAGCAAATGGTTTCCATTGGTGGTGTCTGGAAATTATACGTTAAATTTCTTTCCGCTTTTAAATTTTGTGTTACTTAGTATTGTCACCATATTTACAAAAGTATTTCATTCAGGGCTGTTTTAATTCAGCAGGTAAAATATGAATATGTCGGTTTTTATTGTCTACTTTCGTTTTTCTGCCACCCATATTTTGAGAAATTTTATATATATATATATATATATATATATATATATATATATGTGTGTGTGTGTGTGTGTGTGTGTGTGTGTGTTATGTGTGTGTGTGTGAGTGTTATTGTTGTAATTGTTGTGAAGTAAATACACATATATACAGCTCGAACTAGATATATTTCCGTGTGTATCTTACCTTCTATTTTAAAACACCTTAATATTCAGCTGTATATATAACGTGTGCCGAAGGCCGGGAGTCATTCCTGTAGCCATTCTAGTGTAACGGAAGAGCATTGCTTATATCTATCATCGTTCGCATTCTGCAAAATGACATTTTTAAACTCTTGCATTATGATAGTCATTGTAATAATAATCAGAACTATTCTGGGATAAAAATGTAACGTTTAGTAACTGATGGCTGGCGTTAATTTACAGTTGGATGAAATCACTGACGTACTACATAATGTTTTATTTTATTTGAACAATAATGAGACGCTTCGATGTTGAAATGGGCCATGGACCACTATAACCTTTTCCTCCGAATTTAGTTGGTCCACAGGTTTTGTTGTAATATATGATACCACCATCTCGTAGTGGGTAAGCTATTGTGTTATTTCCTTCATTTTTAACTTTCTTGTTTTATTTAGTTAATGGCGAGGCGGTTAATAATGAAAATAATAAAAAAAGAGCGTGCAGTAATATATTAGTTTGATGATTTTCCAGTTGAAGTCTTCAAGATTCGCAGGAAAGACTGTACAGTGCATCCTTTCAAAGCTACAACCCATATCTTTTGGTTCTATCACAATAGCCTATGACGTCGAGAGGTCAGGATTTTCGCATCGTCATTCCCTTTTGTTTTTTCTATTCATGCATTTTCCCCAGTGGCAATATCTCGGGCCATTTCCCAGCCAATGCAACCGTTTCAGCCAAAGCGCTTCAGTAGTTTAAATACCCAAAACTATTTTATTTACTCTTGTGCGAATCAAGTTTACAACTTCCTTTCTTTCTTTATTCAAATCCTCAGCTAAAAACCCCTGTGGATAAAGCCAATAGACTATGAACCCAAGAGGGGTTCCAAAGGGGAATCAGCCAGCAGAGAGGGAGAACTTGTAGGAAAAGGTTATATATAAATGAATATGAGGGAATCGAAAATGAAAATCAGGCACCTGAATTCAGGAGACGTCAGCACAAAGTATACCTTAGTTTAACCAGACCACTGAGCTGATTAACAGCTCTCCTAGGACTGGCCCGAAGGATTAGACTTATTTTACGTGGCTAAGAACCAATTGGTTACCTAGCAACGGGACCTATAGCTTATTGTGGAATCCGAACCACATTATAGCGAGAAATGAATTTCTATCACCAGGAATAAATTCCTCTAATTCTTCATTGGCCGGCCGGACACTCGAACTCGGGCCTAGCAGAGTGCTAGCCGAGAACTCTACCGACTTGTCCAACGAGGGGCTACGTCATCACAAAGCAAGAATGAACTTGTTCCCCGCGCAAACATTTGGAGGTCAGAAGATTCCCCAACTGCAATAACGAAACTATTTCACACTTTAGTACTAGCCAAGATAAAACGCCTAGCAAACTAATAGTAATAAACCCAGTACTGAAAAATATTATAAAACCTAATACTAGAAAACGACGCACTGGTGTAGCAATAGCCTGGCTAGTGTTACGAGCAAAATCAGCTACGCCAGTGCTAGGTCCCAGTGCTTGGCCTTAGGCCTAAATTGTATATTCTATTCTCTATAATTTCTCGCTGTCCTCGGCGTTAAACTTGACTCTTCTTCCTGGATATCTGAGAGCGTGTGGATGTATATAATAACTTGATTTTTCGGCGCTTGGCAGAGAGGAGCTGCATATTAACTGTTTCGGTCCGTGGTGGGAGACGCACATCAACTATATTTCTGAGTGGAGACTCAGTTTATCGAGTATTATTTAAGCGTGATGTATACTTAAACTACTTCTTAGTAAAAGGAGAGTCCCATTTACTTTTTTTTTTTTTTTTTTTAGTTTTGTGGAGGCTCATATTTAGTCTTTCTCATGCCCAAAGAGAGGCTTTAACTAAATATTTCGTACAAACACATACGTTTTAACTAGTTTTCACATACGTACTGACTAGTTTTAAGAGGGCACAGACAGACTCAACTGACTAGTTAATTGAATGGACGGAGAAGCACTGTAACTTTACATATGGACGAGAATTCACGTTAGAATTCACGCATTAATTTTTTTTACAGCGTCCCATTCTTGGCAAAGTGTCGATTGTACATTTTTTCTCAGATATTTGAGGTAACCATATTGGCGGTGATTTTTTCACCGACTTCTTGCCTCAGCAAAGTATAGGCTGTCTCTCTCACTATGCATCCTGAATGGTGAGAGAGACAGACTTGAGACTTTGCTGAAGCAAAAAGTCATTGAAAAAAAGTGCCGACAGTGCAGTTGCCCCAAATAATTGAAAAAATGCACATTCGACACTTTGCCCCAAAAAAAAGGGACAGCATGGACTTGAAATTCACGATATACTGTACATTTTTATTGCTCTTCCTCGATACTAATGTCATCAACATTCAGCATTTAGCCATTTATCAGTATGTCAGCTACATGGACTTGAAATTCACGATATACTATACATTTTTATTGCTCTTCCTCGGTACTAATGTCATCAACATTGGGCATTTAGCCATTTATCAGTATGTCAGCTCCTCCCGGTCACTGGTCTTAAAATAAACGTCATTAAACTTTCGAGAAGTTGGGTCGAAAGCATTTGGAAGCAAAATTGCTTCTTCCCCCTTCATTGCCTAATCCGGTTATGGTTTTATCGGGGACTGGAAATGCAGGGTGCCTTCTCTTTCCTTTGTTTCACTTTGTTTTATTATTTTTCCTTTGCGTTACATTTCCTCACCTTCCCGGTTCTCCTTGATGTCATTCTGATTACAGCTGTTCGTGGAGATGTCAGATGCTTTCTTTTCCGCCTGAAATTTTTTTTTTTTATTTTTTATTTTTTTTTTGCCTTTCAATGTCTCATTTCCATGACTGTTGAACATTATTTTTATCTATTATTATTCTTTTCCTCAATTCGGTTTACGTTTCTTATTCGTAGGGGTGGATAGAGCTCTCGGCTAGCACGCTGTTGGCTCAGGGTTCGACTCTCCGAGCGGCCAATGAAGAATTAGACGAATTTATTTCTGGTGATAGAAATTCATTTCTCGACATAATGTGGTTCGGATTCCACAATAAGCTGTAGGTCCCGTTGTTAGGTTACCAGTTGGTTCTTAGCTACGTAAAATAAATCTAATCCTTCGGGCCAGCCCTAGGAGAGCTGTTAATCAGCTCAGTGGTCTGGTTAAACTAAGATATACTTAACTTAATACTGCATTGTATTGCTGTAATTTCAATAAATGGGCTAAAAATTCTGGCAAGTAACTTGATTTAACAGTATTAACTAGTAAATCATAATTTCGGTCATGAAAATCTTAATCATTCCTATATTCTTCTGGACACTGATTTTTTTAACAATTCAGAACAACAAGATTATATATTTATATGATGTGTTACTAGCCAATTGCGAAGTATCATGGGTTTGAATATTATTGCTTCTGAGCATGTGTAAATATTTTGCATTCGCCTGTTTTTCAAATATATATATATATATATATATATATATATATATATATATATATATATATATATATATATATATATATATATATATATATAAATATATATAAATATATATATATATATATATATATATATATATATATATATATATATATATATATATATATATATATATATATATATATATATATCCCCCTCTCAGTTACTCATTTCTCTGTAAAGCTTGTATCCACAAGCTCTATAGCCTCCTGAATGAAATAAGTAAACCTGAAATCTCTCCTAGCCTATGAAAGCCAAAATTCCTCTTCTGGGTGCCGCTCGGTCCATTGGGAATCATTTATTTGTCATTTGACCTCTTGATTCCTGTTCCCGTCCTCGTTCACCTATTTCCTCCTTTGTGTACGAGGTCCTCGAACCCAACGAGAGAGGCAGATAATTCCACTTAAGAGGTATTTTGTAAGAATCTCTCTCTCTCTCTCTCTCTCTCTCTCTCTCTCTCTCTGTTGACATCTACTTTTCATCGAAAGCTCATTGGGGTCTCGTAGCTAATGTACAGCTCTATCACTTGCTGTTTTAAAGATGATAGCAATTGATTTATCAAGAGCAATCATGGCAAACCTCAAGGTCCCACAGATAGCTAAATCTGTGATAATGTCACCGATATTACTAATACATGTTTCATCCCTCAGTAAAGCATATGTGATTACGTTACATCATATTTTTTTTATGCGTAACTGAATGATTTTTAATCACCCATTGTTGCTTTAGTAAGGAAAAAGATAATCATTTTGTTTGTAATTCGTGAAGACTCATTCGAGTACACGCCTTGTAACGGTATCAGAAATATTTCCTTATGGTGTGTTTTACAGCTTTATTCACTTCATATTCTTGCATTTCATTTCGGTCAGAAACATCTAAAAATACGTGTTGGCCAAAAGTAATCGAGGTCAACTGCATTAAGGTGGAAAAACGGAGTCCTTGACATTTGTATAACATTATATTTCTTGTTTACAGAGAAGTTATGTTCACTTGCTCTCAGATTATAACATATTAAAAAAAATTGTTTTCTCATTTTAAGCGTGATGTAAAATAGAAAAACGTTCCAAACAATGCCTCTGAATTTTCGGGAGTTTTCAAGTGTGGTTTTTTTTGTTTTTGTTTGGTAATTTGCAGTAAATATTAAACATCACTTGCAGAAATAACTTGATCCTACCCATTCTGATCTTTACGGCAGAACAATGGACAAATAGGTTAACGTCAGCAACACACATCTCTGTAAGTTCTGTTAACAGTTAATTTCTTGCCCCGGAAGATATATTCAGGATTTGGGAGGAAACGATGAGCTGGAAAACATTACGTGGAACAACTGCCAACCACTTCCGAATTTTTCTTCACATAAGAAGAGACACCTGAAATGTCTGGCCTCAAAGGAATACATTCCTTCAGGCCTTTGTGAGATTTTACAAAAAGAAGCAAGAGTGTAACACTTTCCTCTTCAAGAAATTATTTCCATGTAAAGGGCCTAAGAAAAAAAGGGCGAAGGAAAAAAGGAGGCTTAACCTCAAAGGAAGCGATGGGCCTCCATTTGGAAGGATGGGGGAGCGGGAAGATTTGATTTATCAAAGAGTAGTTTAACGAGACCAGAGAGTCGCTTGTTTAAACTCCTGTAGGATTTGCCTGAAGGATTTAGTCCCAAATAAGAACTAAAAATTAGACCAAGGCTAAGCTGAAGAAGAGGTGAAGTATTAGATAAGTACTTGGCACTGAGTTAAGTATATCTTAGTTTTACCAGACCACTGAGCTGATTAACAGCTCTCCTAGGGCTGGCCCGAAGGATTAGACTTATTTTACGTGGCTAAGAACCAATTGGGTACTTAGCAACGGGACCTACAGCTTATTGTGGAATCCGAACCACATTATAGCGAGAAATGAACTTCTATCACCAGAAATAAATTCTTCTAATTCTTCATTAGCCGGCCGGACACTCGAACTCGGGCCTAGCGAGTGCTAGCCCACAACTCTACCGACTCTCCCAACGAGGAACTAAAGTACTTGGCACTAACCTTATTCATAAGTAGTAGTATAAACTGAAGATATCACGGTACGACGACGTTTTTTTCTTTAATATCGGTAAGACATCGCAACAGAATGCGTAATCTTCATTTGAAGGCTACTCTGAAAACTAGGTATACCTCTTTAAACAAGCATTAATCCAAGAGCAGAGGTCAAAGGGAAGGGCAGCTAAATGCTCTTTCGTAATTCCGGCCCAAAGTGTCTGTGTGTGGTTTCAAGTCTCTCTCTCTCTCTCTCTCTCTCTCTCTCTCTCTCTCTCTCTCTCTCTCTCTCTTCTCTCTTTCATTAAAATAAGAGGGTTTTATTGTTCCTTTTTATGATTCTTTTAAAATTTTAATAAGAGAAAAAATGAGAGGTGCGGCTTAGACTAGGAAGACATAAAGACCTGTCCCTTCCAGGAAGAAAGATTACAAGAGTAAGGAAAAAAGAACGAGAGCAATTCTAAAACATATCAGTGGAAGGAAGGAACTTGTCACTGAATTATTTCTCCTCGGAGAATACATCTTTTCACATACTAAATGTGGGAAGAGGAGGTCTAACGGGTGCGTTATGAGGCTGCCTGATAAAGTTCAGGAAGCCGCTTTTAATCACTGCTTCAGTATGTCATTAAGACCAGCCATATCTGCTACAAGGGGCATTGTTTGTATTT
>NC_089746.1:39309011-39314011 GCF_040412425.1 Macrobrachium rosenbergii
GTCTATAAAATTGCTACTGAGAAAACAATTGTAGAATGGGAATTCCAAAGAAACAGTCCATAAAATTGCTACTGAGAAAACAGTTGTAGAATGCGAATTCCAAAGAAGCAGTCCATAAAATTGCTACTGAGAAAACAATTGTAGAATGCGACTTCCAAAGAAGCAGTCCATAAAATTGCTACTGAGAAAACAATTGCAGAATGGGAATTCCAAAGAAGCAGTCCATAAAATTGCTACTGAGAAAACAATTGTAGAATGCGAATTCCAAAGAAGCAGTCCATAAAATTGCTACTGAGAAAACAATTGTAGAATGCGAATTCCAAAGAAGCAGTCCATAAAATTGCTACTGAGAAAACAATTGTAGAATGGGAATTCCAAAGAAGCAGTCCATAAAATTGCTACTGAGAAAACAGTTGTAGAATGCGAATTCCAAAGAAGCAGTCCATAAAATTGCTACTGAGAAAACAATTGCAGAATGGGAATTCAAAGAAGCAGTCCATAAAATTGCTACTGAGAAAACAGTTTAGAATGCGAATGCAGTCCATAACATTGCTACTGAGAAAACAAAGAATGGGAAGCAGTCCATAAAATTGCTACTGAGAAAACAATTGTAGAATGGGAATTCCAAAGAAGCAGTCCATAAAATTGCTACTGAGAAAACAGTTGTAGAATGCGAACTCCAAAGAAGCAGTCCATAAAATTGCTACTGAGAAAACAGTTGTAGAATGCGAACTCCAAAGAAGCAGTCCATAACATTTACTGAGAAAACAATTGTAGAATGGGAATTCCAAAGAAGCAGTCCATAAAATTGCTACTGAGAAAACAATTGCAGAATGGGAATTCCAAAGAAGCAGTCCATAAAATTGCTACTGAGAAAACAGTTGTAGAATGCGAACTCCAAAGAAGCAGTCCATAACATTGCTACTGAGAAAACAATTGTAGAATGGGAATTCCAAAGAAGCAGTCCATAAAATTGCTACTGAGAAAACAATTGCAGAATGGGAATTCCAAAGAAGCAGTCCATAAAATTGCTACTGAGAAAACAGTTGTAGAATGCGAACTCCAAAGAAGCAGTCCATAAAATTGCTACTGAGAAAACAGTTGTAGAATGCGAACTCCAAAGAAGCAGTCCATAACATTGCTACTGAGAAAACAATTGTAGAATGGGAATTCCAAAGAAGCAGTCCATAAAATTGCTACTGAGAAAACAATTGCAGAATGGGAATTCCAAAGAAGCAGTCCATAAAATTGCTACTGAGAAAACAGTTGTAGAATGCGAACTCCAAAGAAGCAGTCCATAACATTGCTACTGAGAAAACAATTGTAGAATGGGAATTCCAAAGAAGCAGTCCATAAAATTGCTACTGAGAAAACAATTGCAGAATGGGAATTCCAAAGAAGCAGTCCATAAAATTGCTACTGAGAAAACAGTTGTAGAATGCGAACTCCAAAGAAGCAGTCCATAAAATTGCTACTGAGAAAACAATTGTAGAATGCGAACTCCAAAGAAGCAGTCCATAAAATTGCTACTGAGAAAACAATTGTAGAATGGGAATTCCAAAGAAGCAGTCCATAAAATTGCTACTGAGAAAAACAAAGGTGATCTGATATTGATGACATTTACAGAATGCGAATTCTAGGAAAGCTATCCACAGAATGACTTCACAGAAAAACAAAAATCATGGGCTATTCATGGCAGTTACAGAATTCGAACTATAAAGAAGCAGTGCACAGAATTACTTTAGAGAAAAACAAAGGTGACCGGATAATACTGACAGTTGCAGAATGCGAATTCCAAAGAAACAATTCATAGAATTGCTTCAGGAAAAAACAAGGTTGAAGGAGATTGCAACGCATGAGTACAAAATAAATTATCGTAACTTTAACAACAAAGAATAAATCAGTACGTTGAATTGGAAATAAATTTATTGAAAAGACAAGACTAGAATAATCAATTTCTGAACTTAATAAATAAAAAAATGGAATCAAATCAAAGAAGAAGAATCCCTATGGAGAAAACCTCCTTTGTATTATTGATTGAGGTGCAATTGTGTTTGCGTGTGTGTTCATGTGCGTGTAAAAGACTAATTTGTTAATAATACAGGTTAGAAATCATGGAGGTTCAGGTTCTCACGGGAAACGATGCGGAAATAGTTTATTTTGTCTACGTTTGTGCGTCTCTCTTCGATAGTTTTATCCCTTTTTCTGGGGTAGTTCCAGTAATGGATCATTCTCTATTGAAACATATTTTTCCCCAAGCTCTCTTATGTGGCCATTTTCGTTATTTATTACCTTTATTTTCACATCTCCAACACTTTCACTGATTTTAATCATAAATATTCTGTATGATCAAGCCATCCAAAATTTGGTATTTGCGTTATGGTATTTTTTTTTACCATGACTGGCGTTTGGGTAGTATTTTCTCCAAAACATAAACTTCAGCCTATATTCGACTCGTGATACAGAAAGTTATTGAATCAGCACTTGTTCATCGGTATGCTGACAAGCGTCCGAAAACTGTATCCTGTGATTTGTATGGGCTTCAGAACGAAATGCTCGCTGAATTGTCAATGAATCTGCGATTATTCTCGATTGCTCGGCATATCTACAAAGTGCACTGCAAAAGTAGCGATTGCTCGGTGTATGTTAAGTGAATCGGAAAGCTACGTTTTTCTGTCGCTGCTTTTAAGCCATAATTTTCTTTACGGCAAATATTTTTTTTTATATATATAGACCGATTGTTTGTAACTCCCGGTTCATTATTTTCTTATTTTTTTTTATTTTTTATTATAATGCATTTGATATTTTCTTATCAGAAGGATATTGACTTTGATGTTTTATACGCTTATTGTGCGTATACCAGCATTATGCATGACGTGATAATACAACTTTGGTAGGATAAAAAAACTTGATGAAAAGGAAAAGTTTTAGTGTCCATTACGATTATCGTTCTTTCCTTTATGTTTCTCCATGAATTGCATGATTTTGCGGCAAGTCCTCTCTTGATGTAATAATTGTAATAATAATATAAGATAATGAGCATAAATTCTAGTTATGTATGACAAACGATATTACATACACACACATACATATATATATATATATATATATATATATATATATATATATATATATATATATATATATAAATACAGAACCGAGAACCAAGAACCGAGAAGAGCAAGCTTCGACTCCATAGGAATTACACAACCGGTGATTAGGCATTTTTGGTGATTAGGTGATTACAATCAGGGATTGAAAGGTCGTGGGACTAACAGCCTTCTAACTTGCTCGAAACCGGAAGGTTAAGCTCATTTTGGTCTTGAAATGTTAAAATAAATTTTGAAAATATGTATATATATGTATATATGCATGAATACTTTTAGTTGATTGCAATAACGAAAAAATATGCGTCCAAAAACTTCTTAACTTAAAAAAAAAAAAACTGGAACGCATGACCTGTTACCCCTCGCGTTGCCAAGTTATGGTGCTGTGGGTAACAGCTGTCCCCAAGGTGGAATATGTGATTTAGGCATAAAGCCAAGCACTGGTAAGCTGTCCCCGAATCCAGTAAGATTAGTGATATTCTCAGCTACATCTGTACGTGTACAGTCCCAAGCAAAGTTCTCAGAGATTCAGAAATTTCTAATGAACAAATGCGAATGATGTCCTGGAGAAAAGCCTCTGAGAAATTATATCATACTGGTGGGACGTGGCTGGGTTGAGAACTTCAAGGAGGCGCGTTTTTCAATTGTAATATAAAGTTTTACTGTTTGCCGGATTAAAGACTGCTTACGTATGTTTTCTCTCTCTCTCTCTCTCTCTCTCTCTCTCTCTCTCTCTCTCTCTCTCTCTTTATCGACTTTTAGCAGCGACAACAATAATCGAATGACAGGCAGGTACCTAATTCACTGCTTATATTAAAAGAGGTATGTTGGAATTTCAATCAAGGAACACGCTCACAGTTTTCCTAAACTCACCAGGTTCGTGGATCAACCGCTTGTTTCTCGGTATAAAGCCGAGAGAGAGAGAGAGAGAGAGAGAGAGAGAGAGAGAGAGAGAGAGAGAGAGCCTAAACTGCCCCTAACAAGGAGGCAAAAGAGAAGAAGAGAGAGAGGGATCTTGACATAATGATAAAAGAGAGACAAAAAGAAAGAGAGGGAGAGAGACAGACACAGACATCTTGACGTAATGACAAGAGAGAGACAGAGAGACAGAGACACAGACACCTTGACGTAATGATAAGAGAGAGAGAGAGAGAGAGAGAGAGAGAGAGAGAGAGAGAGAGAGAGAGATTCTTTTCCATCGACCGCCGATGGAGCTGAATCCTACTCTTGATCTGGACTGACAGACGCAGAGGCATAAGGCTCCAACAGCATGACTTACAACGCACTAGCGGGGCCATCAACAGGTTTCCTTTGGAATCGGGTTGAGTAAGGACGTCGTAACAGTCTGCTGGAATACCCTCGAGGTGCTGTGTTTATTGAGAGAGAGAGAGAGAGAGAGAGAGAGAGAGAGAGAGAGAGAGAGAGAGACCAAGATAATGATCTAAGAAATTATTTAGTATATTCCATGGCAGAGTTTTTTTTATCGGAAACTAGATCCCATGTGGATATTTCATCACTTGGAAAAAGGAACAGCACCCTTGGATAATTACGCATATAGCACAAGAAGGAATATGACTTAGCAGTATCTTAGTAAATGAACAGCATCATAACATTAATATTCATATATTGTATTTAACACAGAAACCTCAACTCTTTTTTTTGTTTTGTTTTTCACAGAAAGCCTTGAAAATGAAGTAAGTTCTCTTGCGAGATTCAAACACGCTGGTGAGCATACTTGAGGTTCAGTGCTCAGAGACCAGTTATACCACCAAGTAAAATGTTGAGCACGGTTTTTTTTTATTTGGTTCATTTTCCAACACAGACCTTGAAATCCCGAAGAGAATGAATAAAGAAATTCTCCTTCCCCGTAGGATTTGAACTCGCACTTAGAGG
>NC_089746.1:39319011-39339011 GCF_040412425.1 Macrobrachium rosenbergii
CACCTACCTACAGGTATGATAAACCAGTTCCATTTTTCATTCGTCCAGCAATGAACAATATCTTGGCCTGCTGTCCAGGCCATCCCGTGCGGGGTCTGTGTTATTAATTCAGGATTCAATACCGGCCTCCCTTTCAATTCATAACACTTGCCTTTACCGTGGATGGGTAGTAAGCCGGAAGAATGTTCAATTCTCTTTGGGAACAGTGTACACGTTGTTGGCTTGCTCGAGAATTTTTGGTATATTGCTGTTTTTGTTTTGATTTTTTTGAAAGTTAGCCTTAACGGCGGAATTGCTATAAAATGAAAGATATATCCATTTACGATGACGCTAAAGTTTGCAATGATAATATAATAATAATAATAATAATAATAATAATAATAATAATAATATTATTATTATTATTATTATTATTATTATTATTATTATTATTTAGCAATATCAAAGAAAGGGAACACCCTATAAGCAGATCGTAATATTCAAAACAGTAACAAAACTACGACAAAAACGATAATAATAGTTATAACAGGAACAAAAATCCCACGCGCTGAAAATAATCTTATATGTAAAGGAATTTCCATAAGAAGAGCGAGTGTACAATTCTCACTATTTCAGTTTCAGGAATCCTCTCACTTGTCAAGATTACCAGTGTAGAGGGGGAGAATCTTTATTCAAAGGCCTTATTGTCTCGGAAACAGAACATGGGCGAGCCCTTTTATTTTCCTTTTACTTTGTTTACTTTTCCCTTTTATTTTTCATTTGCCTTATTTAATGCGCTCTCTTTCCCTCACTAACTTCACAAAATGCATTATTCTTTCTCTCGTCCCCGAATGGTTGTGTACCATTCTAACAGTTAACGTGAAGAGGGACACCGTCCGGATGACACAGATGAGCATATAACGAGGCGGCGGGTAAGAGGCAGAGTCAAGGTGTATTCTAATCTATTGATACATCTCTGACTCTTCAAGAACTTTTGCGAGCGGAAAAGTAGAATTTGACATTTGAAGAAAACGGAGGGACGTCTATATACCGTCATATATGTTTTCTCACACCTAAAGAATGGTTAACAATTCTAATACAAATTAGGAAGAGGTTTCAAATACATAATGTTAGAAAGACTGCAGTGCCTGACATACATTAGTAATTACAGTTCTGACAAGGACATAAGGTATCTTCTGAAAAATGCATAAAAAGATCGCTTGACTCAGGAGCGCTGGATCTGTGTTTCCTGAGTCTCGGTGCGTCATGTAGATTCTTGCTTTGAAACGAGGCTGGCCTGGGGCTAGGCCAGGAGAGACAAGGTCTGCTCAATTCCCCCCAAATCCCCCATATAGGCGGAGCTTTGTCTGCCTCCTTATTGCGTCAGCAGGTGACTTGCCGTAATGAGCAGTTACCTCTCATATACGTCATTGCCTACGCAGTTACCCCGGGTGGGAGGCGACTCCGCCCACTGGGTAGACCGTGTCTCTCTTGGCCTTGGCCTGAGGGTCCGGGCGACAGCCCTGGACCTCACAAGCAAATACATTGGGAAAGCTGAACATTAATACTCTCATTTATAGTTTTATTTATGTTTATAATAAATATAAATCTTTGGATTTATCGAGGAATCTTTATGTTTGCAGATTCACTCATCTTTTTAACCCTTGTCTCTACACCATCCACGAGACTGTTTGATTTTAACTTAATCCTGCGTTGCTTTGGGGACTGCTGAGAAAAGGGAGGAAGCTAGCTTAACCATTTCAGCTTCTGGATTACTTGAGAGAGAGAGAGAGAGAGAGAGAGAGAGAGAGAGAGAGAGAGAGAGAGAGAGAGATTGGGGAAAATTATTTTACTCCCGAGACTTTTTCCTGAATAGAAACGCCATATTCCAGAAACAATTGAGAAATACTTTTTGCTGGAGGATGAAAACTATCCGGTAAATAAATAGATAGATCGTTTTTTCCCAATATCCCTCCCTAAAAGAAATATCTCCCCTGAAGAGAATTAAGAAATACGACTCCTGGAGGTAGGATAAAAAAAAAAAAATAAAGTAGTAGTTCCAGCGATTTCCTGTCCAATATTGTAACCGCAAGACCCATTCAGGGCCGACCAAGGAGTAAAGTGGAGTCCTGGCTACGATCGATAGATATGAATTTTTCAATTTCAGACTTAAATGTCATTTATGACTGATTTGGGCTTTTATACGGAACAACGGGAAAAAGAGAAGAGCACAATATAATTCTAGGGACAGCCCCTTGAAGGAAAAAAAGAATATGGTAAAATACACACACACAGATTTATACATACATACATACATACATACATACATACATACATACATACATACATACATACATACATACATACATATATATATATATATAGAATATATATATATATATATATATATATATATATACATATGCATATATATATATATATATATATATATATATATATATATATATATATATATATATCTATCTATATATATACATATATATATATATATATATATATATATATATATATATATATATATATATATATATATATATATATACATACATACATATATATATATATATATATATATATATATATATATATATATATATATATATATATATATATATATTACATCATATTTCTGCTGTGCTGTTACTTACTAGCTTACTAACTGTAGTTAAATGAAAAATACATGACATTAAAAAAGTAAAAAAAAATTGGGTAATTTAGGACACGCAACTTTCCAGTTGTTCTAATTTCGCTTGACTAGTAACGCAAAGGACGATAATAAAAGATATATATACCTTACCAAGTAATTTATAACCAACTTTTAATTGTAGTGAGAGTTGTAACTAGGTGGGAATTACACTCTGGTATATGCGCTACTGGAAAGAGTAATTCAGTATGAACATTGTTATCGACACCAATACATGAAATCGGAGTATAACTGTACAGTACTGTATTGTATGATACAGAAATTATGTTTTTATTACGGCCATGCTAGTAACTTCGTACACAGCGCATTCCTGGTTCATGTATTGTACTGGTTAAGAATGCGGTGAATATCAAACGTAAAAGTATTCTCTTTAGAGCTGTATCCTATTTGACTCTCTCTCTCTCTCTCTCTCTCTCTCTCTCTCTCTCTCTCTCTCTCTCTCTCTCTCTAATAATATGTTATTAGCTTTTTTTTTTTTCAGCCCTTTATTCTACAATGAATGCTGCTAAATTCTTCAAATCATTGTTCTCTACATCTCATCAGGCCTTCTTTTTTCTTAAACCTTTTTATAAGTGTGTTTATCGTCTCTCTCTCTCTCTCTCTCTCTCTCTCTCTCTCTCTCTCTCTCTGTTTAAACACACACACACACACACACACACACACACACACACACACACACACACACTTCATACATATACCTTGTATAACCCACCAAAACGAAATGCGTGGCTGATACGACTCAGCAGTAGGTCTTCGTGAGATACGCAGACAGAGAGAAAGAGAGAGAGAGAGAGAACAAAAAAAAACGAACGTTTGGACATTAAAGGTGGCCTCTTCCATACATAGAGGCAGTGGCGTCCCTATTTATGGGTCGGGGACGTTGTTACGCATAGTGCTGTTCATATATCTCCTCACAATAATCGATGGAGATTCACGTGGGAACTGGATATTTCTCTCCGTTCCACTCTCTCTCTCTCTCTCTCTCTCTCTCTCTCTCTCTCTCTCTCTCTCTCTCTCTCTCTCTCTCGTCCGTACGTTTCACTGCCGTTATTGTTCTGCGTTTGGTATCTGCTTTTTGTCATTTTGTGCCGCATTTGATTCCCTTCTTTTTCTAGTTAAATGATGTCGCATATAAAATTCTTACACATTGTTTATGCTGTGACTAGAGATCCGAAAGATATGGTATTTTGATGATGAATATGAACTTCTGTTTGAGAACGGGGCCACCAAAAACATGTTTTTTTTTTTTTTTTGTGATGTGGGTCACTGGTGAACCCGTTTTCATTTCGCTTTTTTTTTTTGATAAACAGTTTTTTTGTGTGTGTGGCATTCACATGAACATTAATGGATGTTTGCATTCAGAATGCACTCTGAAAGCATTTTTTTTTTTAACTGAAAAATCTTAATATGTTCTTCAAAGATAACGAGACCTCTGCTTATTAAATCATTTGTGTTTAATTTTTTGGATATAATTTTCTTTTTATGTTGACGGTCTGCGAATTCTTCCACAGAAGCAATAGCAGTTCCAGAGCACTTACATTAGCATTAACCCTCAAGATTTTTTTCATTCATTTCTTGAGTGGCATCGCTGTCAACAACAGCATTCTGTTGGTATAGCGCTCAGGGGAAGTGCACCATCACTGTAAAAAAAAAAAATATGCCTAAAACTCTCGTTGATCATAGGCATGGTCTCTGTGAACTTTGGAAGCTCTTCGTTGGAAGAGTCGGTAGAGGTGTGGACTAGCACTCGCTAGGCCCGAGTTCGAGTCTCTGGCCGGCTGATGAAGAGTTAGAGGAATTTATTTCTGGTGATAGAAATTAATTTCTCGCTATAACGTGGTTCGGATTCCACAATAAGCTCTAGGTCCCGTTGCTGAGTAATCAGTTGGTTCTTAGCCACGCAAAATAAGTCTAATCCTTCGGGCCAGCCCTAGGAGAGCTGTTAATCAGCTCAGTGCTCTGGTAAAACTAAGGTATTCTTAACTTATGAACTCTGAAAGATTTTTAGATTAAAGCACTGGAGAGGAGCCCTCCTTTGGTAGTTGAGTCAGATGACACGGTTACATACAAACGGAGCAACAACAATGCCGATAAGAGTAATACTGTGTCAATTTAAGGAAACAAGTAAAAAAATGCACCGAAGTTTCCTGGGGCAATCGAGTTTTCTGTACAGCGTATAATCACGGCCACCGAAAATATATCTATCTTTCGGTGGTCTCGGTATAATGCTGTATGAGCCGCAGGCCATGAATCTTTAACCACGGCCCGGTGGTGGCATGTCCTGTATCGTTGCCAGATGCATGATGATGGCTAACTTTAACCTTAGATAAAATAAAAACTACTGTAGAGGGCTGCAATTTAGTAAGTTTGATGTTTGGACGGTGGATGATCAACATACCAATTTGCAGCCCTCTAGCCTCATTAGCTTTTAAGACCTGAGGGCGGACGGATAGACAAAGCCGGCACAATAATTTTCTTTTACAGAAAACTAAAATCCGTACGAAAACAGCTATAATATTATAACTAAAAAAAAAAATAAATAAGCAAACTCAACAGCAAACATCTTTTCAGGTTAGGAATTGGAACTTTAATATCAGAGAATGTCTAAGTACTAGCGAACATACATTAACATTTGTATTTTCCCTCCTAGTTTATCCAGTGGATATTATCTCTCTCTCTCTCTCTCTCTCTCTCTCTCTCTCTCTCTCTCTCTCTCTCTCTCTCCTTTCCATTTTCAGCACATATCGGTAAAGGAACGTAAACAACGCTTTATTTAATTACCCACTCTATTGTCATCGCCTGTAATTTCCCGAATGACTTAATTTACTTTCTTCATTTAGTTACGTGGAGTAAATGCGTAGGCATTGGGGTTAGTGTCCCCCTCTCTCTCTCTCTCTCTCTCTCTCTCTCTCTCTCTCTCTCTCTCTCTCTCTCTCTCTCTCTCTCTCTCTCTCTCTCTCTCTCTCTCTCTCTCTCTCTCATGTTATTCAGCAAAAAATGTTTCCTTCGGAGAAAAGCCGACAGTCGATGAAATATTTATAACTGTCAATTAAACCTTTATTGCCTCCTCTATTTAATCACACTAACTTATTCTTAAAATGTGCGTTCTTAGGATACAAATTTCAACAGGAATTGTCTGGGCTTTCATAGCAACGGACACGGATATAAATACAATGGAGTCACTAAATAGGGAACGAATTTAAAAAGAATTATTTATCTAAAAATAGGTTAGTGAGGGTTGCCAAATTTTCAGTAGGTTAATTGTTAGTTTTACGTTTTTTCATTTATGATTATTTAGGCATATACCCAGAGAAGGAGACATAGCATTGCACAAATATATAAGTATATATACAATAGCTCCAAAACGCTTTTAACTTCTCGATTTTCTTACATGTTTTCGGTACGCCGATCACTGCAAACCTTCAAGCCAAATTTAGGTGGTAAGAGTGACCAGTAGATTTTATATATATATATATATATATATATATATATATATATATATATATATATATATATATATATATATATATATATATATATATATATATATATATATATATATATATATATATATGTATATATATACATATATATACAGTATATATATATATATATATATATATATATATATATATATATATATATATATATATATATATATATATGACTTGCTGGCCGCGTGGGTTAAAATGCGTCCACTGTAGTCCTGAGTTCTTGTCTTCGCTGGTTCGAGCCCACGAGACGACGAACTTATTATCAACTAAAAAATTCTCCTTCGGTAACATATATGAAAAATATATATTTCGAGTAGAGCGAATTGGAAATTAAAGGACGTTTGTAGCTTATTGAATATATATATATATATATATATATATATATATATATATATATATATATATATATATATATATACACACACATGCATATATACATATAATGTACATATATATATATATATATATATATATATATATATATATATATATATATATATATATATATATATATATATATATATATATATATATATATATATATATTTATATATATATATATATATATGTATATATATATGTATGTATATATATATATATATATATATTTATATATATGTATATATTTTAATACCAAGTCCGCGTTGATATAACATGACCCTTAATTGTGCCTAATTAGGTGTGTTTTAATCATTCTGGAAAGCAAACCGCTAATTTGACAGTGGTGTGATTAATGCTTCATACTAAACTTGGTCATGAAACGTGCAAATAAATATTAAGGAAAATAATTTTGTAAAATCGCGTGGATTTTTTTTTAGTCTATGTTTCGAAATGAAATATTAACGGCATAGCCTTGAATCTATATCAACAACTTCGAAGCAAAAATAGAAAGAGGCATATATACTATGTATATTTTCCTAATAAATAATAATAATGATAATGATAATCATCATCATCATCATCATCATCATCATCATCATCATCATCATCATCATCATCATCATCATCATCATTATTATTATTATTATTATTATTATTATTATTATTATTATTATTATTATTATCGTAACTCTAATTATTATTACCATCTTAACAGTAGTAAACGGATAAATTTAAAGGGAGGACTATTATGCAGTAAAGAAAATTTCTCTTCGAGATAATGAATATCAGAAATATATCCGTAATTGACATCAATTGTGGCATAAACGGCAATAAAATTTTATACTTCCAGGCATACAAAGTCTTCTAGTATCACTGACGTAAACTGAACGAAAAGCTCCCGTAATACTTAAATTTTCGGCATCATAACTTCATCCCAAATAGACAGAATAATAAAAGAATAAAACTGGTTTTATTTTCTTTCTAAAGGCAACAGACTATATCAGGCAACTGAGGAGAAACGGGACAATTTCAGCCTTCAACGTTCCAAATATTGCAGGAGCTAAACTAAGTCGCCTCGAGACATGTGGAATTCCGGGTAGGAGTCGTCTTTAAACGATCGTTTGGGCTTGCGAACGCTGTTCATTTTTTTGTCAGTGCATTGTGTATGAGAACAAATCATTATATAACTTTGAATAAAAAAACAAACAAACAAACATATGGGGCACCACACTGAGGAGGAAACATGACTCTTTAAAACTGAATATGTGGATCTGTTAAATATGTTTGTTCTCGAGTACGTTGTATCTCAGTATTTGGATATTGGTTAAGTTTATTCCTGCGTTTTTGTATCTGGGAAATTACCCTATTAATGATATAACAAAACACTTTGTTAAGCCCCGTAGTGCATAAAAATAAAGATTTTTTTCTATTTCTTTTTCTTCATCCCAGAATATATTCCATATGCGACCAGGGCTGAAATCACCTAAGCGCAAATTTTCCATGTACTTGGCAGCTCTTATCCAGGGGAAGAATTCGCATCTTGAGAGCATGAATAGAGGAGTTTATCGCCTCCCCATTTTTACCCTCTCACCATTTTCCCTGTAAAACATATGGTTATTTTCTTCACATTCTGTTACGGATCTCTTACGTCCTCAGGCCAGAACGCAAATAAGATTTAGCCTCTTTTAAGCCATTTCCAATGAATAAAATGAAACCCCAAACTACCCCTCAAGAGATGAGGAATTAGAAAAAGAATAAAAGACGAAAACCATTTTTCAGGAAAAGAGGAAAGATATATAAAAAAGGGTGAGAGAGAGAGAGAGAGAGAGAGAGAGAGAGAGAGAGAGAGAGAGAGAGAGAGAGAGAGAGAGTGGCTGAGTATTATCCAAATCGCTGAACACTAACTGCAAAGGTCATTTCGGCTTTTAAAGACGAAATATTGAGGGAAAGTGCAGCCAACAACTCACACATGAACCTGTTTAAACGGCTGCGGTAACCGACTTAATTGTGAAAGCTTTTTGCTGAAATGCTTTTAGTTTTTATGCATTTTTATTTAGCACAAAAAAACCGTTCCAAGAGAGCGCAAGGATATAACAAAAAAGTGACTAAAAATATTTACACCAGGGGACAGAAATTAAATGAATGGATTGCAAAATAAAAGTAACTGAAATATAAAAGCATTAAATGAATGAATATAAAAACGGCAAAAGCGAATACCTTTTGTTTGGCTTTTCATTATACTTTAATTTTACGTAAACGGTGGTGCGTAAAGTTCATGATGTTCTTTAACATCATCGTTTCAGTATTTTCAATTATAGTTTTCTTCCTATTTCAGAATTTGATGCTATTAGTGTAGTGCTGAGTTGGATATTTTCGGACAAATAGATTCAGTGACTTTTTACAAAGATTCGCCCTGTGAGGATTACGTAATATATATAAGTATGAAAGTCTATAAAATACATATAAATATAAATATAAATATTTAATTTTTTAATAAACACTGTGATTCCCAGTTCTACTCCTTATTTCATAGAAGTTGAAGTTTTTAATGTCTTTAGACGAAGATGTGTGATGAAATGTTCTATTTAGTGGTCTTCACTTACATTCAATTGACAAATTAAGATTTGTTTGTTGTCTAGAAGTAACGGAAAATAGTACAGAGTAAAGCGAGTGTTGCGTAAAGAAGAAGAAGAAGTAGTTCGCATTACGGATGAAAAATTGGAGGAAATTCTTTAGAATCAGTGAACACTTTCCTCTAACCGGATACCATTCGGAGTGATGTGGAAACAACTGGTGGTATAATATTGCGATGAAGTGTCCGTAAAACGGGAGTTAATGAATGAAAGAAAGAATAAGTTAATTGATAAATGAATGAATCATTCAGTGTAATATGTGACAATCCAAAGTGTAAAGTCTATCGTTAAGAGTAGTAGTAGTCGGTTTGTGACCCGCCTCTGTCTTTTGAGATTCTACGAAAGAAGAAGAAAAGTTTGTTTACACCTGATGCAAACTGTCGGTACAGGGAGATTAAGCCATGGATCGGTGACAAGCCAGGGAGCCACACCGGCACCGTCTCCCTTCACGTAAAAGGGTCGTCCCCTCAGAAAGAGAGTAAAAAGAGTGCGTGATCTTGACAGGGGATTGGTAGGACTTGCTCCTTTCCCAACCAGAGCCACCAGAATGCCGTCGACAACGTCTACGACGTCGTCGTTAGCTGCGCCGCCAGCAGTCGATGGGGAACTGCGTGTCACCCGGGTCCTCTTTACGATGCAATGGCGGCTCATGAGCCAGATCTTGCTGGCGCTGCCTGTCGTGGGAATGTTTATTTGTCTCATCACATCCATCATCTTCCACTCCGACCACATAAATAATACAATATGCAAGGTAAGTCAGGATTCCTTTACTTATTTATATTTTTGGGGATGCTAATCATTATTGTAAGCGTTTCATTGGCCAATTCAAGCAAATCTCATGAACGTTATAAGTTATCTCTAATTACTTTTATAGTCAATAATATTCAAGGTAAGTAAGGATCCATTTACTCATTAACTGTATCTTCAAGGAAGTAAATAACTCTTACATGCATTTAATTGATCAAGTTAGGCAAATCACTTAAACATTGCCACTTCCTTTAAGCAGATTATATTCCATTACTTATCAAGAGGTAAGCATTATAAAGGTTCCTTTGCTCAGTCAAATCTTTGAGGTTGTTAATTATCCTTAAAAGCATTTTATTATTGATTCAAGCTCATCAGTCATCAACACTGTCAGTCGTTTTTAAACTCATTAACTATAAATCTTTTATTAATTCGAACTTATCGGTAATTAGCTACATAACGTGTAATTTTCGCGTCATAGATATCTATGCAATATATTTGCATTATAATGGTTGTCTAGTCAAGTCGCTGGCGACCTAAGCAATGAATTCTCAATACAGTGGGCTGTAGGCTGTAGGCTGTAGGCTGGACAGTTAGGTATATCCATCGCTATGCCTCGGTTTTTAAGCCGGAGGATCTCACACTGGGGTTGTCAATATCCCCATCAGTTGACTGGGTTATTTAGCATTGTAAACCTCAATTCTATCTAAAGAATACGTAGTTGATCAGACTGTTATAGCTATTTGCTAGTTAGAATGACATTTCGGGTTTAAGAGATGACATGATCTCGTGTTTATGGTGAAAAGGAAATTGGCAAAAAGGATATTCAGCTTTGCTAACGTATTAGCCTAGATATTTCAGATAAATCTTACAGTATGATCCTGGGTATTGGCAGATCAAACTTTGAATAGCTTAGTAAGTTGATCATGTCGTAATTGTCAAGTCCTGACTGTGGCCAAGGACTTGAAGGACAGAAATAACGGTTTTGATACTAAGCATGAAGACTTACGGAACGCAAATTCCTGAGATGTATATATTATTGCACCAAACCCAGTTTTTTTTACGATGCCCCTAGGTTAGGTTAGGTTAGCCTAGTTTGGGCGTATCGTTGCTATTTGGGTGTGGGAAACATAACGAGATTATTTTCAAGAAAATTCTGTGGTTTGTTTTTTTAGGATATGGCGCCCCCCTTTTTTCAGGGAAAGGTCTTGGTACTCGGTTACATCTCGGGGAAAATGTTTACGGGACCGGATAGTGAAGCATTTCCTTCCATGCAAAACAGTAAGAGTGAAGTATCGTATTATCAGAGTGCAAATAGAAAATAAGTATACAAAATAAATGTGAGGGAACATGAATGGGGAACGCTGTACCATGTTATCTAGATCTGCGATCTTATTTCAAGTTTCCTCGTGTTGTCTTTACTCTTGGCATAAAGGGAAGGGGGTTCTGTTTTTGATAAGTCCATGATGATCCGACATCATTCGTTTCTCTCTGCTGTAGACTTGTTCATATTTATATCGCTCATTTGCCGAAGGGTCTCTTGCTTTTCACATTATTTTGTGTTAGTATTTTTATGATAATACATATATATATATATATATATATATATATATATATATATATATATATATTATATATACTGTATATATATACAGTGTATATATAAATTATATAATATATATATATATGTATATATTTGTATAAATATTTGTCATATGAAACTACTTTTAAAGTTATTTATTTATTTATTTTTTAGTTTCCTTTTTTATTTATTACGGCGTCAATAACCTACGTCTTCTTACGCCAGTTCAGTGGCTATAATCAATCAATCAATCAATCTCACTTTCAAGTTCAACGATGCATTGGGTGATTATGCCATTTTCTCCCCACCGCAAAATGCGTGTTTTAAATTTAATGGACGTTTAGTAAACTAAATCAGGCTATTTAAACAGAAATTGTTACTTAAACCAGACCAGTCATTCTCCCCTGAGTCAAAATGGGGAACAGCAACTCATAACATGTGGTGGATCTCTTCAATTCGTTTGCCAACTGATTCAAGCAAGTAAAATCTTTACCTTAAACCTATCTTCTGGGTCAAGGCTGCTCTTAAGTGCTAATGCAATTTTTTCTGAATGAGTGCGGCGGCTTCCAGCATTATAAAATTCTGGTACAAAGAGGGAAAATTATGTATTGCTCCCCAAAATTATCCAGATTACTTAATCGCCAATCCTTGAGAAAGAGGTATCAAGTATCTAATACTTTTATATCTCTCAAATGAAAGCTTACTTCGAACAACTGAGAAACTGTACTGAATTCTTATGTCTGCAAGGGAACGCTTGTTGGGTACGAGGGTGAAAATGATAAAACAGAATCCATTGAATCTTTAAAGTAACTCCACGCAAGGGGATTTAGACATGCAATCACAGCCAATAGTCTGATGTAACGCAACTCTTGGAGTAAAAGGAAAAAAATGAGAATGAACAGCGTCTTTGAAGTCGCCTAACGTAAGGGACTTTATTTATGTTTCCACTCTCAAATGAGACGATAAAAACTACCTTTGTTTACCGTTTGACTGTCAAATGAAACAGTGTAAATCATGTTACTGAAGGTTAACGCCGACTTCACAGAGGTTAAAGAACACGCTCTCATTCAGTAAACATGTGCCCTCAAACATTTGATGAATGAGTTCTTCACAATCTATTAGACATACATGTAAGCTAACATCTGGACCAAAAGTAAGACGAATGAATACAGTGTTTACTCATCTTACAAATGAACTATTTTTCTTGCCATCTATATCGTTTTCAACATTGGTTGACCGAGGTCGTATATTGAAGGGTTTGGTGAAATGACTATCCTTCTTTCAAATACTGTTTTCTCATTCACCATTTCTCTCTCTCTCTCTCTCTCTCTCTCTCTCTCTCTCTCTGTGTGTGTGTATGTATGTGTGTGTGTGTGTGTTGAGAGGCTCTGGAATATTGAAGGAAGGAAGTCGAGTTCAGATGTCAAAGGAAGAAGTGATCAATAAGATCATCCATCTCTCTCTCTCTCTCTCTCTCTCTCTCTCTCTCTCTCTCTCTCTCTCTCTCTCTCTCCTGCTACCGCTGAGAGGATATTGTTGTTGCCAACAATACTGCTACTGCCACAGGTTATGCACACGTTTAGCAACAGGTAGATCAAATGATACTTAATTTATCGTACAATTATTGAGCTGGCAACAAAATTCTTCGGGTAGATTCAGCTACATTGTTATTGCACGGCATTGTTACTCTTATGTTTGAAAATATGTTGTTGGATGCGTGATAGAGAGAGAGAGAGAGAGAGAGAGAGAGAGAGAGAGAGAGAGAGAGAGAGAGAGAGAGAGAGAGAGAGGAACTCCTCTCAAGCACTAGACTCTGGGTATTTTTCGTTTATTTGAGCCCAAGTTTTCTCTATTAATATGCACGGCTTAGTTACGAAACTATTGTACTTAGGACTATATTGTTTGAAGAGAGAGAGAGAGAGAGAGAGAGAGAGAGAGAGAGAGAGAGAGAGAGAGAGAGAGAGAGAGAGAGAGAGAGAGAGAGATAGAAATAACCCACTTTAACCCTAGGTTCTCTGGAAGCTTCCACCCTTTATTATTAGGAAATTCCAAATATAGTTTTGGTTGCTTGTGCGTGCGCGTGTCTGTGTGTATGTTTGAGAGAGAGAGAGAGAGAGAGAGAGAGAGAGAGAGAGAGAGAGAGAGAGAGAGAGAGAGAGGAATAACCCATTTCGACCTATGTCCTCAGGAAGCTTTCTCATTTTGGTAATGGGGTATTGCAAGTATTGTTTCGGGTGCATGTGCGTATGCGCATCTGTGTGTATGTGTGTGAGAGAGAGAGAGAGAGTGAGAGGGAGGGGCTAACTCACTTAAGCACTAAATTCTTTATATCATTCTATTTATTATTACTGGAGAAAATTCGAGCCATTTCTGTCTCCACGTGTTTACACGGAGAGTAGTGGCGCTGCGCCCTTACTTCATGTAATTATGGGCTGTAACAAGGCAGTAAGTGAAGTCCCAAACTCAATAAAGTAGCTCTGTTCGCTCCCAGCCCACATTTTAATTCGATTATGCTCAGAGCTCCATCAGAAATGCTGTTTGTCTCCTCGAATACCTGTTCTACGTTGCTTTGACTGTTTTTCCGGTCAAGGAGCGTTCGAGGCTCCCTAATGGATTTCGGGTGGTCGTCTTGTAACAGATATTTCTCTGTTTTAGCTGAAGATCTCCTTTTCATATGGAGGTTGTGGCTGGCCAAGGAGTGTTCCGTGTTTTTTTTTTTTTTTCAGTTTGTTGTGAGGTCCTCTTTGCATTTCATACAGGAATCCTTTATTTCTGAGACTACTGGTATTTGAATGTTTGTTTAGAGAAAATATTCAAAGTATGGATTCCTCTTGCTGATACCGTTTTTTTTTTTATATATTGTTGTTGGAATACCATATATATATATATATATATATATATATATATATATATATATATATATATATATATATATATATATATATATATATATATATATATATATATATATATATATATATATATATATATATATATATATGTGTGTGTGTATATAAATATATATATATGTGTGTGTGTGTAATTGTAATAGCCACAGTGCCTTCTTAACTTTCTCGAATTCTTCGCGCTTTTTTTTGGATACCGTACATCAGAATTTCTTCGTATTACTTGCACTTGATCTTAAGGTTTTGCAGTGACAAGCGTATCCAAAAAAGCGCGAAGAATTCGAGAAAGTTAAGAGGGCATTGTGGCTATTACAATTACAGATGTATCTAGTAAAAATTGACCAGTAGATTCTACACACACACACACACACACATACATATATATATATATGTGTGTGTCTGTGTAAGTGTATATACTGTGTAATATATATATATATATATATATATATATATATATATATATATATATATATATATATATATATATATATATATAAATGGTTGGATGTATGTATAAATGTGTGTGTGTGTGTGTGTGTGTGTGTGTGTGTGTATGTTCCACATACACTCTGAAACGCATTGAGCAATTTTAACCAAACTTGGTATACATATGACTTACCATCTATGAAAGAACCCTGTGGGGGTAAGACATCACTGGCACCAAAGGGGGCAGTGTGGGAATGGAGTGAAATGTAAAAATTACAGAAAACGACAGATGTTAGTGTCCAGTCCATAGTTTTCGAGGTTGCTGAGATGAATAGTGACACCATGCCCTTCAAGTCCAAGTTCATCCCTGATAGGAAGTGGGGGTGAGAAGCGGGTGGGAAGGTGGTGACATGTAAAAATAACCGAAACGACATATATTAGTGCCTAATCCAATAGTTTTCAAGGTCCCTGAGAAGAATAGTGACACCCCTGATGCCCTTTAATCCAAGTTCACCCCCAATAGGGGGTGGGTGAAAAGGGGGTGGGAAGGGGTGACATGTAAAAATAATCGAAAATGATAGATATTAGTGTCTAATTCGTAGTTTTCGAGGTTGCTGCGATGAATAGTGACACTCCCAATGCCCTTCAAGTCCAAGTTCATCCCTGATAGAAATGGGGAGTGTGAAGGGGCTGAGAAGGTGGTGATATGTAAAGATAACTGAAGCGAAGGATATTAGTGTCTAATCCATAGTTTTCGAGGTCCCTGAGAAAAACAGTGACACTCCCAATGTCCTGTAAGTCCAAGTTCAGCCCTGGGAAGGTGGGGTGAGAAGGGGGTGGGAAGGTGGTGATGTGTGAAAATAACCGAACGACAGATATGAGTGTCTAATCCATAGTTTTCGAGGTCTCTGAGAAGAATAGTGACACTCCCGATACCCTTTAAGTCCAAGTTCAGCCCCAATAGGGAGGGGGTGAGAAGCGGTGGGAACGCAGTGACATGTAAAAAAAAATTAAAACGACAGACATTAGTGTCTAATCCATAGTTTTCGAGGTCGCTGAGATGAATAGTGACACTCCTGACGCCCTTTAATTCCAAGTTCAGCCCTGATAGCGGGAGTGGGGAGGAGGGGCGGTTGAAAAGGGTGACAAATAGAATGTAAAAAATTATAGATATTAGAGTCTAATCCATAGTTTTCAAGATTGCTGGGATGAATAGAGACACTCCCGATGCCCTTCAAGCCCAAGTTCAGCCCCCGATAGGTATGGGGACTTGAGAAGTGGTGAAATATAAAATGTCAAAAATACTGGGCAATGTAACTGACGCAACTATCTTAACAGGGATGGAGAGAGAGAGAGAGAGTGAGTTTATAGGTTGTCATTCAGAGATTTCTCGAGCAGCAGCCTTGGGTTGGTCAGCTAGTATATATATATATATATATATATATATATATATATATATATATATATATATATATATATATATATATATATATATATATATATATATATATATATGTATATGTGTGTGTGTGTGTGTGTGTGTGTGTGTGTGTGTGTGTGTGTGAAGATGACATTACTAGACACGATTTTTCTCCGTCAAAAAGATTTCGAAAGAAAAATGTATAAATGCATACAGCCAACGATGTCATGTTGTTTAAAACGACTCTACGGTAACAATTTTTTTTTTACGAAATAATGATATTGTTTGATCAAAATTGGAAAATAAAAAGATTAGCCGCAAATTGCATATGGGATCATCGGATAAGCCTATACGTTTCAGGGTGAAAACTTTTAATGCATGTGGTACTGAGCATTAAAACTGGAATCTGTTGGATAGCCATTTAAAAAAACAAACTGGCAGTATAAAATGTTTCTAACTGAAATTTTGACATTGAAATGCGTTAGTACTATTTTGAGCAAATAAACTTGAGTACTGTTATTTGCAGACGTCAGAGTTCTAGCCTGTATGCGCTTAGTAATAATAATAATAATAATAATAATAATAATAATAATAATAATAATAATAATAATAATAATTATTATTATTATTATTATTATTATTATTATTGATACAATCTTATTGAGGTCATTATGATAAATAATATTTATGACACATTTTTGGCTACATTGCTATGGAGCACAATTCCTGTTCCATATAAATTGGGTTCATTTTCTGAATAATAATGATAATAATCTTCCGAAAATAACTACATCACATTTTTTTCATAGCTGAAAAAAATTTTGGGCGATATTATTTACGGATATAATAACAACACTTCTTTATTGCAATACCTCCACGCAAATTTTGGGGTATCTGTATGAATATAGTTGTGGGAAATTCTCCTCTTACATCAAGCATAAAAATGGGGGTCCAAGATTAGAAAAGAGAGAGATGTTACATAAATGTTTAAGTATGCAATGTAAGAGATAAATCGTTTTTTTGGATGCTTTTTGTTTTATTATTTATTTTCCGGTTATACTGATCAATTTTGACCGCTTGAACAGACAAAATTTTATTAGCGGAAACTCTCTCTCTCTCTCTCTCTCTCTCTCTCTCTCTCTCTCTCTCTCTCTCTCTCTCTCTCTCTCTCTCTCGTTTTCGATTTTTTGTTAAACCCCAACTAAAATCTCTCTCTCTCTCTCTCTCTCTCTCTCTCTCTCTCTCTCTCTCTCTCTCTCTCTCTCTCTCTCTCTCAGTAATTTATTTTAAAATGCTTTCTCAGTAATTTATTATTTTTAAACGGTTAATTTTTATGATTTATCTTTTTAGAAATTATTTTAATTACGAGTATTCTTTGTAGCAGGACGCGTTAATGTGCGTTTGACGTATGATATAAATTTTACGTACTATCTGGCCTTTTATAAGTCGGTGAACGTTGTATCTATTTTCAAAATATGGCATGTAGAATAACCATTGCAAAATGGAAATAGATTTTTATTTCATTTTTGATTTCTCTCTCTCTCTCTCTCTCTCTCTCTCTCTCTCTCTCTCTCTCTCTCTCTCTCTCTCTCTCTCTCGATTTGATTTAAGGACTTCTGGAAAGTTATATGACGCTGTTTGACACGAGACTAGTTCAAAGGCACAGATTTGTAAAGAAAATATATATTATTCAACGAGGATTTTAGCTAAAGAGAACTCTATTTCAGTCGTATAGACATGTGGAAATGTCCCTGTTTGCTGCCAGGGTTCAGAGTCTGTAGAGACACCGCCAAGTAAACTGATCTACATATTCCAAACTGCTGATGCCAGACGACATTCCGTAGGGAACCTATGTAATATCTATGGCCAGATCCGTTCAAATTCAGCCTCAGACCACAGGTATGATCTTCGTTACGTAATATAATCATGTTTGCATTCCGAAGTGAAGGAAAATTCAGAATAACATGGAGAGTTCATTTAATAAACATAGGCATAAAGAGATTAGAAACCTCACCGAATATTTAAAGACTCTAGATAAGGCAAATGATATTCATGGCAAATTTTTGGCTACATTACTACGGAACACAATTCCTGTTCCATATGAATATGGTTCATCTTCTGAATAATGATAATAAAAATAATTTTCCGAAAATGGCTACAATACATTTTTTTACAATGCTGAAACAAATATTTTAGTCATTTTAAGAAGCGATAACAGTACATTCGTGATATAAAAGGATCTAGGTAACTTCAGAAGTTTTAGATTAATTTGAATGGGAAATTTTGACCGGGCAGACTGATGAATTCACGTTTGACCTGTTCTGGTTCGGCGCAGCCGTCATCAAGAAAGTTTCTGACTACAAATTACTGATGAACTCCGAGTTTTTCATTTTAATTCTGTTAATTCCCTATTATTTTTTCAAAAGAAATCTCATGCAACTTTTCGCACAATATTTACTTGCAGGAAATTTGAACTGATGAAGAATTAGACGTCTTTTGAACTTGGAAATTAGCGTGGTCAGCCATCTGGTGCTAAAATGGGACAACCTGACAAAATTGCCTGTAATTAAAAGGTACTCATAGTAGCATGAGTCTTGAAATGGAGAAACAACCCACAGTCATGTATGTGTACGGGTACAAACAAATCTAAATAGAGACCCTTTTCAATCTGACGCGGTGATGACGTCAAAATAATAACACAGTAAAAACGTAAAAACTCAAAACAAGCGAAGTTGTTAATTAAGTAAGGAACCGGTCGTTAAAGGAAGCAATGGTAGATCAGGCAATTCCGTCGTTTTCTGAAGGTAGCTTCGCCGGCTAGAAATTCCAGTCGCCTGGAACGTCTGACTGGCCCTCCTCCAATGCTGTCGTTCTGATGATCATCAAGAGCGTAGGTGCCGGCAGCATCGGTTACTGAAAGTAGCCGAGCTACCTGAACGGGGGAAAGAGAGGCAGCCGCAGTATCAGATGTGGCTAAATATATTTGTACCCATACATAACTGTGGATTTGTTCCTCCATTACATCGAATATTTTCAATAGTAGGAAGTTTAATCCATCACGATTTCAAAGCTTCCCTAAGTTAACCCGTTCGAAGTATAATCCAATGAAACAAACGAAGCTGTAGACAAAAGTGATTCTGTAACCTAGATAAGAACTAAGCTACTGTAGTAAGTATGTTAAGCCCCTTGCTCTGGAAAGGCTTGTGCTGTATTTTTGGGAAATATATATGAACCATAATGATATTACTGTTTTAATAATTTCTCCGGCGGTACTTAAAGCTAACTGTCATTTTGCGAGCGTAATTATTTCCCGTTTCTTGATGAAATCTATTAAAGGATAGTATAGATTTACATTGGAGGATTCTAGTAACAGAGGCGGCAATTGTCATCATTGCGATTATACTTAAGCAATCTTAACCAGTTATTTGGTCCTTGTGCAAAGCATGACGTCATCTTGTTTCTCCCTTACTGTTATTGGCAGTCACTGTAATAACAGCAGTGTCAATCTTAATCGTTGGTATTGCGTTCATTAGGTTTAAAACGATAGAGAAAATAGCCATTCTTTGTTCATCAGATATCCCAAACTCTATGAAATAATTACTACCATCATATGAAAAACAAAATACCGTAAGAAACATAAAACAAAAACAAAAGAATACAAATAAACAAAATCGGGCAAATTCCTCGCAGCCAGGCGTTCCTCTTCTGGA
>NC_089746.1:39344011-39359011 GCF_040412425.1 Macrobrachium rosenbergii
GCGTAGTCATTCAAGTCACTTAACAACCAATGGCCGAAGCATATTACTTCCAGCCAATTTTGACACCGAGCAGTCAGAGCGAGGAGCGTTAGCAGGTGATGTAAATCCTCCTTTTAATTTTCTGTAAAAGAAAACTATTGAGCTGGCTTTGTCTGTCCGTCCGCAATTTTCATGTCCGCACTTATTTTGTCCGCTCTCAGATCTTAAAAACTGCTGAGGCTAGAGGGCTGCAAATTGGTATGTTGATCGTCCACCCTCCAGTCATCAAATATACCAAATTGCAGCCCTGTAACCTCAGTAGTTTTTCTATTTTATGTAGGGTTAAAGTTAGCCGTGATCGATCGTTTGACAACTCTATAGGACAGGCCACCACCGGGCCCTTGCTGAAAGTTTCATGGGCCGCGGCTCAGACAGAGTTATACACTGTACAAAAAAATCGATTGCGCTGAAGAAACTTCGGCGCATATTTTACTTCTTGTTGAATGAAATGACGTGACACTCCGGCGCATATTTTACTTCTTGCTGAATGAAATGACGTGACACCTCGGCGCATATTTTACTTCTTGTTGAATGAAATGACGTGACGCACCCAGGTAAGCCTGATGGTGCATGGGATGGTCGAGAGACCATTTCCTTGTCTTCCTCGTGATTCGTTCCAAGAATTCTTCCTCTTCATGTCGGTTAATTATGTCGATGGGTGTGGTGTGTGTGTGTGTGTGTATAGTGGGCGGCTCGGAAGCCGATGACACTCTAGGCTGAAGAGGGCGGTGACAAAAGAGGGAATTTCGGAATGGAGTGGTAATTGCCTTTGGAGTGGTAATTGCCTTCGGGGCTTGTATTATTATTATTATTCTTATTATTATTATTGGAGAAACAAATCCCCAGTTATGTATGGATACATGTACCCATACATAACTGTGGATTTTTCTTCATTTCAAGACTCATGCTACTCTTATTATTATTATTATTATTATTATTATTATTATTATTATTATTATTATTATTATTATTGGAGAAACAAATCCCCAGTTATGTATGGATACATGTACCCATACATAACTGTGGATTTGTTTCTTCATTTCAAGACTCACGCTACTCTTATTATTATTATTATTATTATTATTATTATTATTATTATTATTATTATTATTATTATTATTGAAAGAGAAACCCACGAGATTCCTGTGTATAACTGGTTTACTTGTAAATATTTACATATTACTTGAATCTCAAGTAAACAAGTTATACACAGGAATCTTGTGGGTTTCTCTTTCCATCTTCAGAAGAAAACTGAAAGAAATTTTTGTTTGGTTCATTATTATTATTATTATTATTATTATTATTATTATTATTATTATTATTATTAAACAGAATTATTATTAGTTTCAAATTATTATTATTATTTAATTATTATTATTATTTTATCTATATATTATCTCTCAGCTACTCTTATTGAATATGTATCTCCTCTGCCTAGATGATTCCTGTTATACTGGTTTTTGGTATTTACAATTACTTGAATCTCAAGTAAACAAGTTATACACAGGAATCTTGTGGGTTTCTCTTTCCATCTTCAGAAGAAAACTGAAAGAAATTTTTTGTTTGGTTCATTATTATTATTATTATTATTATTATTATTATTATTATTATTATTATTATTATTATTATTATTTCGGAAGAAGACTATCTTTCGAACGGATTTGATTAAACAGAATGGCCGTCTGGATGCCGTTGAGTTTGTATTGCAGTTTCAAATTATTATTATTATTATTATAATTATTATTATTATTATTATTATTATTATTATTATTATTAAAGTTTATATACATAATACCTCTTAGGAGGTTATATTTTTGGCCCGGTCTGACTGTTGGTTTTTTGTTTATTTGTTTGTAAGCTGAATTACGCAAACGTTATCAGAGGATTTTTATAAAGAATTTTACCAACGGTGGCTTAGGACTGGCGACAATAATTAAGTTTTGGGAGAGATACGAATGTAACTTTTTGGAGAGAGGGGACCTTTTGGAGGGTAAATTGCTCAGACCTGGCATGGGTTTACGGTATCCGAACAACACTTGTTAATGTTGTTGTTGTTGTTGTGGTGGTGGTGGTTGTTGTTGTTATTGCTTGCTTACGTGTGTTCTTTTTTTTTTTATTTCATCATGTCAAGGGGGGGAGTATTAACAGATTTAGTGACATTAGGGAAACGGAATTTTTTTTAACTAAATGATTGTGAAAGAAACTGATGGTTATTTTAAATGCCATCGGTATATCTTTATGACATCAGAACTCTTATTTTAATCAAAATTTATGGATGAAATTGGTAAGGGTATTTAGTAAAAATTACATTTTATTGTTATTATTGTCATAATGGTTGCGTTTCCTTATGAAATCTACTAATGAATAATCAAAGTCAAAGAAAGCAATAAATAAACGATTTGGACCTTAATAATCTATAGCAAAATACGATGTGACTATTCCTGTGTACAACAACGATGGTCTATTTGCCGTATTCTGTTCGTTATATTCTCCCCGTTATCCGGACCCCGGCTGTCTTTCTCACCAATGGCCTCTTCATTAGTATGCAAATTGAAGGTACCTTGATCCGCAATTTTTGATGGTATGAATACACTAGTTGTATAACGCTTCGAATAGTCATGAATGACTTCGTGGGTAAATCAGAAGACGGTCCAGAGATAAGGGTGCCATTACTCTATCAGGTGATATTGCTGGATTATTTTTACGCCATGATGTATTGGTAAACATTTTTCATTACAATTTCTGCTTACCACAGGACAATAAAGGGTTTCATAAAAGATGTGATTATTGGCAGGTGGTTTGCTAGCATCGTATTGTAGACAAAAATAACTTGATCGGTTATTATTTATTACATGGAAAAAAATGGAAGACCAGATATTCTCAAAACAATCAAAAACATCGAAATTTTTAGAGGATATTTTGAAAGATATCTCGAACAGCAATCAAGATCCTCTGTCTTTTCCCAGAGTCCTTCATTGGAAGGGTGGGTAGACCTCTCGGCTAGCACGCTGTGGCCCAGCGTTCGACTCTCCGTCCGGCCAATGAAGAATTAGAGGAATTTATTTCTGGTGATAGAAATTCATTTCTCGTCATTATGTGGTTCGGATTCCATAATAAGCTGTAGGTCCCGTTGCTAGGTAACCAGTTGGTTCTTAGCCACGTAAAATAACTCTAATCCTTCGGGCCAGCCCTAGGAGAGCTGTTAATCAGCTCAGTGGTCTGGTTAAACTACGATACACTTAACTTTTTTTTTTTTTTGTCTTCTCCCAAAGACGAAAACCTCTGACTCCCAATTTCACGATCCATCTATTTGACGACTGTCGCTCTTCTTACTTATTTTATTGCGTAAACAAAGCTTACCCTACTCGAGAAAATGTGAAAGGTCAAATTCCTCCTTGGCGTTTTCAAAGAAACTCTTTCTGAATCATATTTCCTGTTGTCAGACCCGCCACATATTAATCATTTTGATTCATCATAGACATGCACACAGTCTTCCATTACCAGTCATACGCGCGTGAACATACATACACATACATATACATATGCATATGTATATGTATATGTATATACTTACGTATATATGTATACATAAATATATACATAAATTATGTATGTATATAGATATATATATGTATATATAGTATGTATATATACATATATAGACATATATATATGTATATATGTGTGTGTATGAATGTATATATATAATCGTATACGTGTATATGCATTGCTGTTTAGTTCGCCGTTTCTATAGCTATCCCACAACTGCCGTCTATACCCTAAACCTATATTTATCTATCTTCCTCTCGGATAGGAGTCGAAATGACTTAGTTCATCCCTTTGCAAATATGGAGGAGGCCACTGCTGCTGAGTAAACACAAAAATAAAGGCGCAGAAAGAAAGGTACAGTTCCTTGTTCCATTCATTTCGCGCCTCGGAATGTAATATTTATGGTTCTTTCTTGAACCTCCACCCTCCTCCCCGTGAGTATTGGTAGTCGCGTAGGTTTCATCATACCCACATACCCGTATACACACACATACACAAATACACACACAAACATATATATATATATATACACATACACATGTGTATATATATATATATACATATACATACACACATACATGTGTGTATATGTATATATATATATATATATATATATATATATATATACATGAATGATACCAATTTCTTCTTTGGAATATACTCACTATTTCCATTTTTGTCAAATGTAAGCCTTTGCTTTTTAATTTTAATGCAATAGGTATTTGTCCATTTTATTTTATTTTCCTTCATTTAGCATAGTCATCAATTGGTCTTCCGATACTGCTTGATTTGTTAACTAGCCGTTTCATCAACACGCTTAATAAACACGTTGATACGCTCCCATCCAAGATTCTTCTTCTTTTTTTTTCGGAGGGTGAAATGGTTGTTATTCATCTCTTTCTAAATGGTTATCTACTAGACTGTTTAGTTTCACTACGTAAGAGTTTCGTTTTATTTTATTTATTTATTTATTTATTTTTGTTGTATGGTAAATTTATGTTCATTTCTTCCTTCACGTTATTTCTGGCTAGCACGTTAACTTGTCGTTCAGTTTCACTTGTGGATACGAATGTATAGCCTAGTCTAGAAATTCCGGCTGACATTGATGTTTACTATGGGTGAGTTTTAACGACATCGTTAGCTGTTCTCAAAGTATTTTATGTTAATCGATGTGTTATTATTATTATTATTAGTAGTAGTAGTAGTAGTAGTAGTATTAATATATATATATATATATATATATATATATATATATATATATATATATATATATATATATATATATATATATGGTATATATATATATAATATGGTAGCAATATAATAATAATAAAAATAATTATTATTATTATTGCTACTACTACTACTACTACTACTACTACTACTACTACTACTACTACTACTACTACTACTACTGCTTTAGTAAGGAGACTGCGCTTCTTTTTGTAGGACTTATTTCATCGGGTGGTTGACTAGAGGATTCACCATTGCATGCTCAGAATAATTAGTCAGAAGGTATTTTATGTTACCCTCTTAATTATTGACATGAATGCATCAATAATTATGTGTACGGAGTAATTGGCTAGACGGATCTTATATAATTCTCTTACGACTTCTTTGTGTGGATATAATTCGTTAAGGGAATAATACGTTATTATCGTGTAATTTGCTGGTTTAGATATACCATTAATTACGTGAATGGAATAATTAGCTGGAGGGAACTTATGGTATTTTCTGCTGATTTTTAGACAAGTTGGTCATTAATTTTACTTGTGAATTAGTTCTCTCTGTTGCATTTGAGACTGGAAATATGTAAATTACTATATAATTATGATATTGCCTCTAGATTTTATGTATTTTAATGTTCATGTGTTTGTCTCTTTGTCAAAGTCAATCAGCAATTTTCATTGAAATTGCAAACTGACTAACAATTTTATTTTATAAACCACTCTTTGTTTAATTAAAGCAATATTTTTCACTGAAATTTCAAAACTACTTACAAGCCTATTTGGCAACTCACTGCTTTTATCTAACTGGTTTATCTTTATTCATTCTTTTCCTATTTATTAAAAATGTATTTTAGATATATTCGTCATGAATTTCAAAAATTACTCTCGCGTTATTCAAGGGAACAAAAAATTCTCGGCACTTATGTTTCGTCTCATATTTCACAAATCAAATAAATATCATTCGTAGATGAAAAACAGGCTACTCCTTACAGGCGGACTGAAATCTTGATTAAGTAACATCTTAGTTAGCAAAGAAATTTAACATATTTGTTACATGCAAATGAGGCTCTAAGGAAATAGATGGCTTGAAAACATGGTAATGAGGTAAACCATCTGGAATTCATTTCTGAAAAAAATATGTCCATCTTGGAGCACCTCATTAGATTTCTCCAGACAAACAACATGAGAGAGAGAGAGAAATTTTATGAGTACTTTATGGTCGTTTTCACTTCCTAGGGGTAAAATTAGCCTACTTTGACGTAACAAAGTAATTTTTACCCCTTTCTTACTCTAGCCATGACTATAGCAGTCGACTAACCACCACGTACATAATTCCTCGATTCTATCAATTTAGGCATGATATATTTTTAAGGAAAGTGTCCATACCGATCTTTTCCTCGCCCGGTTCCGGAATCGAACACGGGTCTTCTCACCACGTACATAATTCCTCGATTCTATCAATTTAGGCATGATATATTTTTAAGGAAAGTGTCCATACCGTTCTTTTCCTCGCCCGGTTCCGGAATCGAACACGGGTCTTCTCGGTGGTGGGTCGTGAATGCTAGTAATGCGGCGCAGGCTCTAGCGACAGAGAGAGAGAGAGAGAGAGAGAGAGAGAGAGAGAGAGAGAGAGAGAGAGAGAGAGAGAGAGGGGAACAATTACTGTAGCAAATACCACCTAAGTATCAAACTGTCATAGACAGATGCAAATGCCACCTCGTCGCGCTGGTGCCTTGTCTCTCTCCTTCCGCACTGCACCAGTTGTACTGTGATCCTCCAATATGAAACCCTAGGCTCTACCCTACCCTACCCTAACCCTCCCCCCAGCCCTCCTCTTCCTCTCCTAGCGCCAGGAGAGATGTTCCGTTCATCCTCCACCCTTCCCGGCATCGGGAGAGATGTCCTTTTCCTTTGCCACTCTTGTCCTTTTTTTTTTTATCTCTGTTTCGGGAGTATTTTTGTTTTTTATCTTTTCCTTGTTCCTTAACTGAATTGTGTTACTATACTTTGGACGCCCCTGGGATTGAGAAAATGTGTTTTAGTCATTTCAAGCATAGTTACAAGCAGATTTATTCAAAATGTCCAGGCATCATAATAGAGATTACCGCGAAATATTCACCAAAAGTTACTTTGTTGTCTTCCAAGAAAATATATGAACTCTGCTTTTACTATAGTATAATAGCCAGCGTTGGGAAAAGCCCTGAGGGGCAATTAAATAAAATCTCACCATGAAAATTTATATGGGTGATTAAAAAAAATTAACTTTATTCTGGTACGCCCCATTCTTTAGGCACATGATATCCGATGGAGAGGGAATAACAGTACATTATGAAGATCCATTAAATCAGAGCATCATGAATATGGACAGCTAGAAAGTCTTTCCATTGTGTATGCATTACATCAAACCAATATTGTCTGTCAACTCATTAAATCCAATTCTTGTTTTTAGTTTTCTATAGAAGAAAACTATTGTGCCGGTTTTGTCTGTCCGTCCGCACTTTTTTCTGTCCGCACTTTTTCTGTCCGCCCTCAGAGCTTAAAAACTACTGAGGCTAGAGGTCTGCAAATTGGTATGTTGACCACCCACCCTCCAATCATCAAACATACCAAATTACAGCCCTCTAGCATTTGTAGTTTTTATTTTATTTAAGGTTAAATTTAGCCATACTCCTGCATCTGGCAACGATATAGGATAGGCCACCACCGGGCCATGGTTAAAGTGTCATGGGCCGCGGCTCATACAGCATTATACCGAGACCACCGAAAGATAGATCTATTTTCGGTGGCCTTGATTATACGCTGTAGCGGCTGTACAAAAAACTCGATTGTGCCGAAGAAACTTCGACGCATTATTTACTTGTTTTTAAATGCCGTTCTTGCACCAATTGTTCCTCAGATGGCATTTGTTATATTTGTTCATGACAGCTTTCTTACATCCCCACTCTTGCCCGATGCCAATGCCCTTGTAGGAACAAACAGTAAAATTACTGGAAGCAATAATTATACTGTATCTTATTCTCCCAAATTTTTTTCCAATTTCTCCAATTTCCTTTAGGCCCTTCAGAATCAAAAACGATAAAAGCCGTATGAAATACTCTTTTGAATTTCCCTTTTGCAACGAAATCCAATTGCGTTACTTTTTTTCCCTAAAAGGAAATTGAATATCTGTGTACTCCAGGGAAAATTCTTTGTCATCACAATAGAAAGAGGCCTCGTACAATAAAATATGATTAAAAGATTTCCTTGCCGGAGGAGCCTTACCGAAATAGCCTTTATTTCCGCTTACGCGGGAATCTGAAAAAAAAAATTTTGTGACAAGTACTGTACCTTTAAGCTAGCATCCCAAGGACATTCTCTCTCTCTCTCTCTCTCTCTCTCTCTCTCTCTCTCTCTCTCTCTCTCTCTCTCTCTCCCTCACACATATGCAGTCGTTTAATTAAAGCATAGAGAATTTTTGTTGAAATTAATTTTATTTTTTCAGCTATCATTTTAAATTCTTTTACCTCATGCTAATTATGATTTCTATTTCACCACCAAAACCAATTAAATTCTTATGAATTTGAACAATTTGCATTAGTAAGCTGTATAACAAAGGTATAACGGTTTGAATAATCCCAATGGAAGTATATGGCACCATTTTGGCCATTATCATCAGTGGAAAACTATTTTGAAGTTTTCCTTGGCCTTATTGAGCCTTTCATTCCTGGTTGCAAAGTGCAAAATCTTTCAATTTTAACGTCTGATTTTTTTGCACGAGGAGATTTCCTTCTTTCAATTTTTGTATCTCACTGCAAGTGATGTCCACAAAAAAAAATTGTTTTCATCTGGTTGTACCCACCTCGTTCCAAAAACGCATTTTGCTTCTAATTATTTCAGTGACAAAGAATATCCATCGTTTAGTGTTATTTTAATATTAATGATATTCCGTAATTTTATCCTGCGTCATTATTATCCTTTTAGCTGTTCCGGGCACTGTTATCTTTCATCTTGAACTTATATTTTATAAGTGTGCTTGGTGCATTTCTATTTTAACTTTTATTTTATTTTTGCCTCATATATCCAACAGATATCCAAGTTCATCTAAAGCGTGTCACAAGTGTGGTCTTGGTGTCTCATGATGTCATTTAGATATTTCTTCCATTGTTTTCAGTTGTTCTTAAAATTCTCTGGTAGCTAAACATTCCGGCCGAAAGACTCAGTTCACGTTGTAATGACTCATCATCATTACTATGGGAAGAAGATTGCATACCAAACAAAGAATGGAATGCGCCACCTGATATGTTACCTACTTTATATTTTGAGGCCATGAGAGAGCTGCCTTTCTCTAAAAGCTGACACCCAATTCTATGCTTCATTGCAACTGTCGATGGGTGCTGATAGCAAGCACTCATCTGTCGTAGGCAGCAAATAAATGATCAAGTCCATCTTGGTTCAGCCTGTATATTATCATATATGATATATCGAATTTGTCTTTTACAGTTTGTAGCAGTTTGGGCAAAGACGGTGAGGAAATTACTAATCCCCTTTGAAATGGGAACCTTCATTAATTTTGCCGTGCGTATAAGAATTTCGTCTTGGTTTGACATGTTCAACCCGTATGCATCCCTGGATATTTTTTGTCATATGGCACTTGTTTCCATGTGTTTTGGAAGGTTGTGAAAAGTTACTCTTTTCGTTTTACCTTTATTGGAAGAACACCCGCAATAAAACAGTAACGAAACATTTTGCGTATAGGTACATATACTGTAAGCAATAAAATTGATTATTATTCAGTGAGCAGTTTCTTTTTACTAGTTTCTAATAGGTTCACGGTAGAGTTTCGCACTAAATACCAGGACTATCTGATGTCATAATCCGACCCAATGTTTACTTGAGGAAGAAGGACACGTTTTGGGCCGTTGGTGGGTTGACCTGGTATTCTTTAGACCTTGATTGACTCTGTCCTCCTTGCCGTATACGTTGATAATCATCATTTTTTTTTTCTTTATTGAATAGGAGAGTAAGTTATTGGAATTTCTTAGACTAATTTCTTTACAGTACCAGAAACAACGCGGTTAATGAAAATTACACTTTTGCTGAAAATGTTGGTATTAACAAGGAACAAATTCTCAGCGAATAACTATAACGCTTTATTCGGCGTTATTCGCTAACAAAATTCGTCGATTTTTCGTAGCAGTCAGACCTAAGTAATGGATTGCATCATAAAAATTGCTATAAAAGTATCCTCCGTTTCTCATCCTTGGCCTTCCGTCAGAGCTCTTGCTCAGTCTCACTTACTCTTGTCGGATGCTGTTAATGTGGATCTGGAGAGCATCGGGGTTCCGAGGTCAGACGAAAATTCAGCCGGTCCAGTGCTTTTCCAATATAAGTTTCCTTCCCGTTTCCTTGTCTGATACTTCCTCCAACTTCCCCTGAAAGTGTTCGGTTCTGTGGACGCTCGATCCGTCTTGAGCTGTACTTGTATTTTGGGTTTCCATTTCAAGTGTGGTTATCTTGCGGTCTGGTTAGGTGCTTCTGAAAGTTGAGTTTGTTCAGGTTATGTTGCAGTATGATTAAGTCTGTCTGTACATTGAATTTGCTCAGGTTATGTTACAGTCTGGTTAAGTTTATTGCAAATGACTATGTTCAGGTTATGTTACAGTCTGATCAAATGTCTGTAAGCTTCATTTGCTCAGGTTATGTTACAGTAATTTGGGTTTGCCTTCGAGGTACAGTAGATTTGTTACAGTCTGGAGTAAGAAGTACGTATGTGAGTCAAGTTTACTAAGGTTATAATACAGTCTGGTTAAGTCTGTCTGTAGGCTGAATTTGCCCGGTTATACATCCTGATCAAATGTGTCTGTAGGTTTCATTTGCTCTGATTGTGTTTCAGTTTGATTAAGAGTGTCTGTAAGTTGTGTATGCTCAGGATATGCCATGGTCTGGTTAAGAGCCTCTGTAAGCTGCATTTTCTCAGTTTACGCTCCAGTTTGATTAAGGGCGCCTTTAAGTTCGGTTTGCTCAAATCATGTAATGTCCTTGTTAAGTCATTATCTAAGATTAATTTACTTAGTGTGTGTTTTATCCTGGTTAAGCGTATCTGTAACCTAATATTGCGGTATCCTTAAGGGCATCTTTAAGTTAAGATGTCACATAACTTTACTCAGTAAATGGCCTGCATAAAAGCTTCACTGAACAAGATCTTCAGATTCTTCCATTGGACTCCCTCCATTTCCATCATAAAATCATCCCTCTGTGGCTTTTTTTTTTTGGTAGGCTAGTTTAAGCATTGCCCTAAAATTTATGCATTGATGCTTGGGAAGATAACTGAAATCATTAGCATTACAATAGTCTGGTGCCTGGAATGACTGACAGATAAATCACCCTTGTTTCTTGGGGATTTCGTTTTCTGGGCTATTTAGGAGAACGCGGCCGTAATATTATAAATACACAAAACCTGATGGTATAATCTTTTGAGATAGTCGGAATCATCAGCATTCATATATATAATTATAAATAATAATACCAATTAAAGTTGCTTATCGTACTTCTTTAACGCTTTTTCTACATGGCATAAGTTGAACAAAGTCAGGTTGGATCTTAAAATGAGATGAATTCTCTCACTGGAGTTTTAATAAGAAATTGTTTATACCATTGTTGGTAAAAAGATTTGTCCAATTTTGCAAATTTAATTAGCACCTACTTTTCCTTTACAAAGAGCAGGAACATCTCATTAATATACCAGAAAAAAAAATTATATTTTCAGTTATGCGCGTCCAGCCGCTTTTAGTGTCTAAAAATGTGTAGCGAATTAGCGATGTAATAATTTTAATGTACAAAGCACCATGGGATATTCCTCATTTAGGACCAAGCTCACTTTCATGGCATTAGTGGCCTTTGGAATGTTTTTTTTCCTTTTTATAAGTGATTTATTATTAATTTTAGGAGATCTCATATACATTTGTCCTAAAATATGGAATGTTTTAAAGATGGAATGATCAAGAGCATGAAAAAGTAATTGATTTTTCCCAGTATCGCGCAAAGTTTTCCATAATCAGGAGCCTCGATTATTATCGTTATTATGGGTAATTTGTCGCTTTCCTAAAAATCATATCATTCAGTAGGAGAAAAAATAACAAGTGTCTTCTGCGCAATCGAGTTTTTATACAGCCACTACAGCGTATGATCAAGGCAGCCGAAAATAGATCTATCTTTCGGTGGTCTCGGCATAATGCTGTATGAGCCGCGACCCATGAAACTTCTACCACGGCCCGGTGGTGGCCTATCCTATAGCGCTGCCAGACGTACTTTCATGGATAACTTTAACCTTAAATAAAACAAAAACTAATGAGGCCAGAGGGCTGCAATTTGTATGTTTGATTATCAGAGGGTGGATGATCAACATACCAATTTGCAGCCCTCTAGCCTCAGTAGTTTTTAAGATCTGAGGGAGAACAGAAAAAAGTGCGGACAGAAAAAAATGCGGACAGAATAAAGTGCGGACGGACGGACAAAGCCGGCACAATAGTTTTCTTTTCCAGGAAGTTGAAAACGAAGAGAAAATGGAAAAAATTTGGAAAAGTGCGACAAGAAACCCTTTGGGTGAGTCCTCGAAGCTTTTCGAAAAGCATTTCACGAATGTACCCCTTTGCTGCATTTTTCAGAATAATTTTCAGTTTTAATATTTTTACAATGAAATTATGTTTACCTTTCAACTCATTCACTACAAAAAATAATCACACGGAAATAATGAAACAGAATTTGGTCGTATAAATACCAACTTTCATTCTTCTGGCTGTAAATGCTTGTGTCTGTCAGAAATATACTAGTGACAAGCCTCCATTTTCAAATTAACGTTCATTCTAAATCAAGTAACATTTGCATCGAATCTCCAATTAATTTTGCACGCTTTCACAAAGTAATCAAATAAAAACCACGAGAAAAAAGAATTACACGGCCGTACGAACCGCCATGGTGATGCTGCTGCAAGCTGTAACTGACTTAGTTGGATAGAAAACTCATAACGAATGTCACCGTTCATGACAATTACAAAGGTCTCTGGTGATACCAGATGATGATAGCCACGTTTTCAGTGTTTTCAGGCAGACTTGTCAGTCTGTCCATCAAATCTCTCTCTCTCTCTCTCTCTCTCTCTCTCTCTCTCTCTCTCTCTCTCTATAAACTTCATATAGAGCGAAATACTGAAACGTTTTGCCCAAATGATGATACTAGAGTGTAATAAGGTGAATCATAGTGGTAGAAAGTAAGGACTTTAATGGCCGAGTCTAGTTTATATATATGTATATATATATATATATATATATATATATATATATATATATATATATATATATATATATATATATATATATATATATATATATATATATATATATAAAAGGCCATTAATGGCCGAATCTAGTTTATATATATATAATTATATATATATATATATATATATATATATATATATATATATATATATATATATATATACACACACACATACATGTATATATATATATATATGTATATATATATATATATATATATATATATATATAATATATATATATATATATATATATATATATATATATATATATATATATATATAAACCAAACTCGGCCATTAATGTCCTTACTTTCTACCACTATGATTTTCCTTATTACGCTTTAGGATCATTTGGGCAAAACGTTGGAATATTTCTCTTTATAAAGTTGAGAGAGAGAGAGAGAGAGAGAGAGAGAGAGAAGAGAGAGAGAGAGAGAGAGAGACTCTGCCATTCCTTTCGTTGATTGGATCCTTCAGAGTGTGGTATAGGAAAACCGTTAATCGCTCCATCTGTTTATTTGTAAATGTATTTCCCCGTACCTCTAATATAGGTTGCTGTAATGGGTTGAAATTCTAACACAAGGTGGATCCCATTACAACAGTTGCTGGTCCCTTCCCGAATCTCAATCGATATTAATTTTCAAAATCGCTTACGCAAAGCTTAGACAGTGTTAGTTCTTTTACGATTCGTCTATTTGAAATTGAACGAAATTCAGAATGTCTGTGACGATACTGTTCATAAATAAATTTCATTGTTTATGAACAATATTGTCACAAAAATATTCATGAATATCGTTCAGTTTTAAACAGTAGATGAAGCGTGAAAATATTAATATTCTGCTTTGCAATTTTGGGCATATTTAAGATCTATTTTAATAATTGGGCATATTATTACCCGAAAGTTCGAGTAGCACTTAGGATTTGTCGAGTAGCACTTAGGATTTGTCAAAATCATGACACTAATCCATATCTAAGATGGTAACATGACTCTAAGTCATATCTGAGTGGGTAACATGATATTAACTCATGTCTAAGTAGGTAACATGACACTAACTCATATCTAAGTAGGTAACATAACACTAACGCATGTAAGTAGGTAATATGACAATAACTCATATATACGTAGGTAACATGACAGTAGCTCATCTCTAAATAGGTAAAACGACACTAACTCATATCTGAGTAGGTAACATGACACTAACTCATATCTAAGTAGGTAACGTGACACTGACACTAACTCATATCTAAGTAGGTAATATGACACTAACTCATATCTGAGTAGGTAACATGACACTAACTCATATCGAAGTAGATAATATAACACTAACTCTTATCCAAGTAGATAACATGACACTAACTCATATTTAAGTAGGTAACATGACACTAACTCGTATCTGGGTAGGTAACATGACACTAACTTGTATCTAAGTGGGTAAGTTTATGATAGATAGCAATTTGATGGAAAGCTAAATTGAACGGTGTTAGCTGCCCTAAAATCTATTTAGATATCAGACTGTATAGAATCAAAGATCTTCGATGTTAGCAAGAAAATGTTAACCACTGGATTCGTGAATTTAGGAATTTATCTTTTTAATATATTGTAAATGCTTCCAACAGTTATATATGGTAATGACCGTTATTTGAGGAGTATGATTAGCATCCAGTTCTGAAGCTGTCTTGTCCTGTTAAGGAAAACTTACAAGTGACAATATTTTATGAATGATTCACTTTTCTAAGTTGTATTAACGCAAGTTATTTTCTGTAATCTGTAATTGGATAAACCTCACTTTTGAAAGCTATTCACTCTTTCCTTTTCTTTTTTCCCCCTAATATAATTTATTACTGGATAATATTTATGCATATATATAT
>NC_089746.1:39361511-39396511 GCF_040412425.1 Macrobrachium rosenbergii
CTTGCTCCCTTTCCAGTGTGGGGCTTAGTGTCTCCACACTGAAGGGGGAGCATTACGCTCCGAAACTGTGTGAGTTTCTTAAATATATTTGTTCTCCAATTTGTGGTTATTTTTCAAGTTTCACAGTTCGATGCTGATCTGTTATCAAGAGAACATCTTACTGCTGAGTTGTAATAAGCCCAGCCTGGTTGGGATTATCAGTGTTGGATTGTGGAACAGTCTCCCTGAGGATGTTGTACAACTGGAACCTCGAAAGGTTAAGCAAAGACGCAATGCTTACTACTCTAAAACAATTCTCCATATATTTTGCTTGCATTGTTCATCTATTTATTTATTTATTTATTTATTTATTTGTTTGTTAAATTATTTTTTATCTTTTCTGATAACTGAACTCTTCTTTCTGTATTTCCTGTTATCTTCTGTTACTTATTTCTAATGAACATCATATTTTTTGGAAGCTTGAATTTCATTTGCCCCAGTGGACTGGTTCTGTATGAATAGGGTTCATCTTCTGAATAATAATAATAATAATAATAATAATAATAATAATAATAATAATAATAATAATAATAATAATAATAATAATTTAGCTTGAAGTTAGCTTCAAAGCCTGCTCTTGGCATGATGGATTGCTACTGCAGAACACGAATTAACCGTCCACATGAGATAAGGATGGGTGTTTAAGGAAACCCATAGGCCTACATGCTGTGCCACTACCAGCTGGCTCTGCTTAGTCCTAGTTAAGTGGAGAGGAGGTTCGGATGCTGAAAATAAGTTTATATCAGAACTGAATATTATATGAAGAAATTCCGACATCCGGAAATGGATTCGAACCCAGAATCAGAGTATTAAAATTCTGATGTCCGTAAAAGGATTCTAACCCGCAATCAGAGTGTTAAAATTCTGATGTCCATAGCAGGGTTTGAACCGGAGTTACAGAACGGGTATCTGATACGCCAGTTGTGGGCTCGAATCCTGCTACGGACATTAGGATTTCTTCATATTCCAATTGGATCTGAGGCTTTGTAGTGACAAACGTATCCAGTAATAAGTGTATTTGTTCTTGGCAATGTTTATATACGAATCTTAATCTAAAAAACTTTGAGGTACACAAAGTTTCGTATGACCGACTTAGCATTTACTTCAGTTCTGTTATTCACTATTAGGGGTTTGATTCGAAAATAATAATTATCAAAATTCAACAAGAAAACTCTTGACAGATCACGAAAAATACAATTATTAGGAAAAAAATAAGCAATAACACATATATATACAGTCATGCACACAATTAAAGGGATCGAAAATGTTATTTTCCAATATTGTTGCTCAGCCTTTTTTTTTTCAAACGGTTTCATAATTTTCAGAATGTCGCAAACTTTACTAAACATTAATGTTATTTTACTTGCCTAAATCTGCTTTAAAATATCACTGCGCTAAATCAAGTAAAGCGACAATTCTGGGAGCTGCAACTCATAACAAATGTTAATCAAGTCCCCATTCTCAAATACCCAAAAGCAATGTGAAGAAAAGATAAACAAACAGCAAGAGCTGTTGGATTTTCCTGGTACGGTGGCACCTGCAGCCTGTCTCTCCATTGAAGATCCCTTGACAGCGAAGTCGCAGCCACCTGACGCCACACAGTCCTCGAAAGCAAAGCCAGCAAACACTCCTTGTCGACCCCTTACCAAGCACAAGGCCTCTAAAGGAACGAAGAAGAAGAAGAAGAAGAACCTGAGATGGAGAGCGAGAGAGGGAGAGAGATGCTCTTCTCGCACTAGTCTCATGTTACTGTGAATGGTCGCCTTTTCTAAGGAGTGTTTCTTTCTCTCTCTATCTCTCGTCCTTTTTGAATAATTATTCCTCTCGCGAATAAATTGCGAATTTCTGGTCCATTTTTCCCTCTTCATGTTTTACGAGCAGGACTTCCCGTAATTTTTTTGTCGTTTAATGCTGTCGTTATTGTCGTTGTCGAGCAGTTTCATTTTTGGGAGTTAGCCACTCCGTTCCTTTGTTCTTACCGAGTTTATTTCCTTTTGGATTATTCCTGCGAATGCATGTTAAAGATGAATAACAATTATAACATATAATTATTCCTTAACAGGTTAGCAACATCCAGCTTCACATCTCTATGAAGAGAGATCATATTTCTGCTAAAATAACCACTAACATCAGGACAAGTTTTACAGCTAGAATGAATTTAAACAGTAAAGAAAATAGACATCGGACTATTTCCAAATATTTTCACTAAGGAATAGAGTCTTTGACTGTCTGTTGACTGCCTTCCTCTGTTCCTTTTCTTGTTTCATTTGTATGTTTGCGTAAGATAGCGCAGTTCAGCTCCCGAGCTCGTTATCCTTCAGTAAAAAGTTAATGAGGTAATCTGCAATAACGCCATGTAATATTAAGATTCATAGGCGATTAAAAGGAATAAGAAACTGAGCAAAATGTTCCCGTTTCTTTGCCTACATTTACCGATAAAAAAAACAACATTGAAAACGTAGTCCTAGTTTCAAATATCCTGATTACCGCTTTGGTACCTCGGGGCGACATACCGTCCTTCTCACGAGCCATTACCGGCCTTCCTTATATTAGGCGCTTACTGCCATGGAAGGCAAGGAGAAGGATAACTATTAGAGCCTTTGTAGGAGTATTCTTTCCTTTGTAGTCGCACTTGAGGGTAAAACGAACCTAGAATGTTTTGGGAATACAATCTCTACATTCTGATTATGGCTAATTAGTTCAGCTCTTTTAGAAAAATATAAATTTCTAATAAACAACATACATCTTTCTAGTTAAAATTTTCTCCACTTCTACTCTCTCTCTCTCTCTCTCTGTGTGTGTGTGTGTGTGTGTTTGTGTGTGTTTTAATTTCATTATTCTAAAAATGGGAAGAAAAATTATGGCAGGAAGTAGTTTTTAGTTTTCTGTAAAAGAAATCTATTGTACCAGCTTTGTCTGTCCGTCGGCACTTTATTCTGTCCGTACTTTTTTCTGTCCACACTTTTTATGTCCGCCCTCAGATCTTAAAAACTACCAAGGCTAGAGGGCTGCAAATTTGTTTGTTGATCTTCCACTCTCCAATCATCAAACATACCAAATTGCAGCCCTTTAGCCTTAGTAGTTTTCATTTCATTTAAGGTTAAAGTTAGCCATAACCGTGCTTCTGGCAACGATATAGAATAGGCCACCACCGGGTCTTGGTTAAAGTTTCATGGGCCGCGGCTCATACAGCATTATACCGAGACCACCAAAAGATCGATCTATTTTCGGTGGCCTTGATTATAAGCTGTAGCGGCTGTACAGAAAACTCGATTGCGCCGAAGAAACTCGGCGCATTTTTTACTTGTTTCATGTATCTACTCGAAGATAATTATGAGCTAAATACGGTACTCCAGAAACTTAACCCAAATAAGACCCGTATACATTCGAATTAAATATTTAGATAGTAAACTTGCAAAACTGCAAATCTCTCTTTAGCAAAGTAATGCCCTATTAAAGGTATTACCCCTTTTATTAGTATATTTGCTAAACTTACCCCTCTCCTACCTGTTCTCTCTCTCTCTCTCTCTCTCTCTCTCTCTCTCTCTCTCTCTCTCTCTCTCTCTGTGAATATTTGGATTTACCCAAAGCCTCTGTACGAGATGGTTGCCATTAACATTGATTCAGTGGAGTAAATAAATTAAAAAGTTCTTTTAAATAGCATTTGCGTCTTCGATCACTTCCCTAGTCTAAATTATCAAATTTGTAGACTCCCATTCAGTTCTGTGTAAGCAGTTTCGTAATGAGTATGGATCAAAATAGCTGAATTTTCGCTAAAACAAAATCAGGAATTTCATTTAGTGAAAACGCAATTGATGTGAAATATTTGCGGGAACTTTCTGCCTGTGTCTAATGAATCAAAAGGGAGAGTAGTATGATTATTTTCATTATTATAACACGTTCAGTGCTTTTCTTTAGTTTATGTATAGTTCAAAAGTCTCTGTCGTTCTGAGAAATGAGTAGCTTAATTTTCAAAGCAAAATATTCCAGAATTTTCTCCCGTCATTAGAGATTTTTATTTCTTATATTATAATCGAATGCTAACTTACTTTATTTTTGAAAAGGGTCTTTTTAAAAAGGGACAAGTCATTTTGACATTTCATTAAATACACACACACGCATATCCATATACGGTAAGTGTGAATGCGTGTTTGCATGCGTGTTTGCATGTGTGTGTGTGTAAAGTGTGTGAGGAGAGGAAGGAACCATCGAGCCATAATGTGTATGCATGAATGTATTTCTGTATGCACAGTGAAGACGAGAATCACCTCACGAATAAAACAGGGGAAAAAATAGGAGCTTTATATTTTGGATAATTTCCAATACTCCTTTTTTAAACAAAAATGTTTATTGGCAACACACCGGATCTTTCTTTACCTAAAAGTCCTTCCTAAATTTCCGGCCATGAAAGGATATATATGGTGTCATGCGAAATATGAATACCTTACTATACAAATGAACCCCCATTGCGCTGAGCAAAATATCGTTATTTGTAGAAAGGTCAGTATCTACCACAAATGAGAAGCATTTTGTTAATCCCTGTGCTTTAGTGACTCATATTTTTAATCTTTGCTATATATATATATATATATATATATATATATATATATATATATATATATATATATATATATATATATATATATATATATATACATATTATTTTTAATCTTTGCTGTATATATATATATATATATATATATATATATATATATATATATATATATATATATATATATATATATATATATATATATATATATATAATGTGTGTGCGTGACCTCTTGCGTGTACGTGCGTATTTCTAAACACACATCACGCATTCATTTTCTTGTCAAATGTCCTAAGAGGGATTTAATTTTCGTGAGCCTACAAAGCAATTATCTCATCATGTAATTATATAATATTGATATTTATGATAATCATATGTCATTTTTATTCACTATTACTGTATATCGCCAACCTGTGCGTGTGTGTATATGTATTTATTAGTGTATGTGCGCGCGCATGCTTCGTGTAGGCGACGTTTTCTGACTTTTGGCACTCATTCAAGGAAATCTCTTCTGCTAGCTCTAATTCTTCCTACGGTTCCAACTTTCTCTTTCTTTGCTTTGTGGAGAGAAACTTTTTACAGTCTTTTCTCATCTCTCGTAGTTACAGGATCTTCTTAATGGTATGTACACACGCACACACACACACACACACACACACACACACACACACACATATATATATATATATATATATATATATATATATATATATATATATATATATATATATATATATATATAGAACAGACACACTTTGCTCTTTTAACTTTGGTTGTTTATCTGCTGAAAGTGACCATGATTCTGTATTTCTGTTTGATTGCACTTTCGTTTTTACAATGCCTAATTAACCTAGCTTTATACTTCGGATTCAGTCATCCTTTGTTTTAATCTCTCATTCATTGCTTTGTGTATGTTTTATTTATTTATCTTTGTATTTCCTTTTTCATCTTCCTATTTATTTTGTTCACATTCTCAGTTTTTCCTACCGCGCTGTATTTTATTTTCCCCCAGAATCCAGTGCCTCTCTTACTCCTCTTGTGAATCCTGCTCTCATCTGTCACCCCTCTTTCGCTCAGCCTTCAAAAATCCTCCTTTTTCGGTTCTCCCTCCTCCTCCTCGACATCCTCCCTCCCTTTATCCTTCATTCTTCACAACTCCTCACCTGTCAGGAGCCTCATTTTGTAATTCACCGACGTCCTCCTGTAATCCTCTACTTAAAAAGTTACATAATGATAATCATGATAACGAACCTATGCAGGAAGGGAGAGAGAGAGAGAGAGAGAGAGAGAGAGAGAGAGAGAGAGAGAGATGCGGTATATTTTTTTAAACATGGTGGGATGAGGATTACCTCGTCGAGATCTTCAGTGATTTAGTGATGTTCATTTTGAAGGAGTAATGATCTTTCACTTCTGCTATAATTATTCTCTCTCTCTCTCTCTCTCTCTCTCTCTCTCTCTCTCTCTCTCTCTCTCTCTCTCTCTCTCTCAACAGGTAAAAACCAGGTACCCAATTCACTCTAAAATCAACAGAAGCATAATGGATTTTGAAGGCACTTGCCCAGTCTGGGAATTGAACGCGACTTGATTGTTTGTGAGCCGAGAGCCCTACATGCCATCACAGATCTTGAGAGAGAGAGAGAGAGAGAGAGAGAGAGAGAGAGAGAGAGAGAGAGAGAGAGCGACAGACAGACAGAGAAAGAAAGAGAGAGATAAAGACAGACAGACAGACAGGCGAACTGACGGAAGAGAGAGAGAGAGAAATAAAGACAGACAGAGACGGACAGACGGAAGGGGGGAGAGAGAGAGAGAGAGAGAGAGAGAGACAGACAGACAGACAGACAGAGACAGAGAGAAAAGAGTGTTCTTCAATAAGAGCATTATATCAAGTACTTACGTACCGGACTTTTGGTGACGTAATTGCATCAGTGAGAGTTGCAAATGCATGCTTAATACGTATTATACCTTATTTATAGCACAGGGGAACTGTTAACGGATTGCAATGGCGATTTTTGTCATGCTTCTCAACCAGGGAATGTTAGCGCTTAATACCAAGAGCTCATTTTCTATTAATCTTCTCGGCTTGAAACCGGCACGTCTGCAATGTTAATTAAATTTTTTTTTTTTTTTTTTCCTCCCCAAACAATGCTCATTACCCTCCGGATGAATCTCTGTTTTCATTCAGGTTTGTTTGTCTCATTGTGTATTTGGTCTTTGTGGAAAAAAAAATTGTTTAGGTCAAGGAGCGATGTATCATAGCTCAGGATAACGTGGTCTTCGTTTTGCATTTATTTTGATATTCCAGCGAATTTTCGTCAGATTTTTTTTCCGTCCATTTTTTTTTTTTTTTTTTTTGTCAAGAAAATAAATTGGCCTAAGCCATGTACCAATTCATTTTCTTATGAGGCTAGGTTTTGTATATAATTTTTGGAGAAAAATATACTTAATCTGGAGAATTTTTTTCTACTTTTTGTGTACACGTAGATTTGTTTGGCTGTATAAATAAAATTTGGATAGGTTAATAACGAATTCGTTAAAATTTCTAGTTAGTTTGGTGACAAATTTATTGATTGATTTCAATATTTTTTTTTTATGAAATAAGGATTTTTCTGTTTTCCATTTTAATGAAATTTTCCTTTTACATCCTTGTTCGTTCATTTGATTAAAACAATTTTTGGAGTTAGGTCAGTACCAATCTATTATAAGTTGATTACAAAATCTACTTTTTCCTTTTCCTTTACGATATTTTGTTGCGAGGAGTCTTGCAGCAAATCTCAGAGAAATTTAAACTCTATTCCGGTTCAAAGTTTATACAAAACGGTGTTTTGATTATTTTTACCAGTAAATGATAAAATATAGAAGCTGATTTTTTTAGAGTGGGGGTTAGTTGTCCGTGCAGAATGTGGATTTTGTGATTTGCAAAACAATTTTTATGATTTTATTTTTGTTGATATATTAAAAAACTGATCGAGTCCTGTCAAAGAGGAAAATATGAAAACGGAATTGAGATCCCAGTCCAGACTGACAAGGAAGTGATTGCGCTTCATTTTAGGAAGTAATTTCATAGCCATTCATACTTTTTTCATTACATTTTTCAGTTACCGATTCAAATATAAAGCATTCCTCTCTCTCTCTCTCTCTCTCTCTCTCTCTCTCTCTCTCTCTCTCTCTCTCTCTCTCTCTCTCTCTCTCTCTTGTTTTCAGTTTTCTGTTTTCAGTTTTTTGTTGAATTCCAAACTAAAATGGTCTCTCTCTCTCTCTCTCTCTCTCTCTCTCTCTCTCTGTGTGTGTGTGTTTGTTCGACGAATGGCCGCGATCTGTAAATTCAAGTGTACCCTGTTGACCTACGCACGTAATTATGCTCCTATTAGTTAGTCGACTTATTTGGGTTGCCTCTAAGACTGAGTAAGACAAAGTGAGAGAAATAGATAAACTATTGAGCGTTCATTCCCTTTTTTAAAATGTACACAATCAAAACGGGAGGTCCTCGACGAGGTAATCTCAACCCGCAAGGGTGAGACCGTTTATAAAGTTCTCTCTCTCTCTCTCTCTCTCTCTCTCTCTCTCTCTCTCTCTCTCTCTCTCTCTCTCGTTTTCAGTCTTTTGTTAAAGCCCAGAAAATGCTCTCTCTCTCTCTCTCTCTCTCTCTCTCTCTCTCTCTCTCTCTCTCTCTCTTCGTTTTCAGTCTTTTGTTAAAGCCCAACTAAAATTTTCTCTCTCTCTCTCTCTCTCTCTCTCTCTCTCTCTCTCTCTCTCTCTCTCTCTCTCTCTCTCTCTCTCTCTCTCTGTCTTGTTTTCAGTTTTTTGTTAAAGCCCAACTAAAATGCTCTCTCTCTCTCTCTCTCTCTCTCTCTCTCTCTCTCTCTCTCTCTCTCTCTCTCTCTCTCTCTCTCTCTCTATACACCCGACGATCCCATTATTTTTTCTACGGCTGAAAAATCACCTGAGCATTAAAGGGTTCCTCCCTCCAGCTTCGCTCATCAATTAAGATCAGATATGGCCACCCTTTCCCATCATCTACTTTTCATAACCAAAAGAAAGATGGGGCAAAGGGAGTTAGGGGTTGGGATGGCACCCCTACCCTTTCCCCTGTTCTATGAGCATTGTTATTCATGCAAATTTCCCAATTTCCCTTCACTTATAACTATAGTCATTCTGTGTAGAGCTGGGTTACGCTTGACTGTAGTCACCGTTGCAGTTATCTGGATAACTGAGTCGTTTGAGTTCTTGCTAAGACACTGATTCTTCATAGTTGATTGTTATCGGCTATAGTCACCGAAAACGAGCTAGGGTGTCGTATTATTATCGAGACCTGGCAACCTACCATTAAGGAATGGGATGCTCTTATGACCGGTAGGTTTTCAGGGAACGATAAAAACCACACAATTGTTAGCCTTGACTATGTCGTATGTTTGCTTGATGTAACTAATTTTTATCATTTGCCTTATATTTTTCCATTGCTTTTATCGTACGTATATATAATTATATATACACACACATATGTGTGTGTGTGTGTGTATGTGTGCGTGAGTCACTGTTTGCACTGCGTACATTAATGAACGGATATTCATGCTTAAATTGAGAAATATATATGCCGTACCTCACTTCATAATAAATAACATTCTCTCTCTCTCTCTCTCTCTCTCTCTCTCTCTCTCTCTCTCTCTCTCTCTCTCTCTCTCTCTCTCTCTCTCTCTCTCTCTCTTGTGAAAGACTGATTAGCAACTCCTGCCTCGTCCTTACTGTAATGTGTTTACTTTCTGGTAGGAATGTTTTGAAAGAATTCGCTTTTCCACATGAATATAAACAACATTGATTATTCTACATCCAGTAGTCTTATCACATTTTTCCCTTGTGCTCTGAAATACGGCCAGAGTTCGAAAACGTACAGCCTTTAGCACCCGGGGTTGAAGGGTACTGAAATATCCATCGTTATGGACAGGTCTGCAACATTTGGTCTACTCATGCCCTTGCATACACTAGTAGACCTCTCTGTACCAGTCTATGGCTTTTTTTAGAGTTCCGGTACACTGACATCTTTATTTAATCCTTATTATCTTTGGAAAATCTGATACATATCAGGGACGGGCCTGTCTCTTCGTCAGTGACCGTTGTGTAATATTGACTCTAACCAGGATCTTTAATTTCATGTCAAACTTGACTCAGAATTTATGGCTAGTGCAGATTGTCACCTTAACTTTTTCCTGAGCTGTCCATTGGAGACCTAATATATCAAATGATTGAATCAGTCGTTAGTGACAGGTCTACAACAGAGTTTTTATTTAATAACCTCACCGACATAGCAAATTTGCCTACCACAAACCATGGCACTTTCAGAGTTTCCTGTGTCACGAAGTCTAAACTATTGTTTTCTTTGATTTTTCCAGTGAAATATTGTTGCTTTAATGCCAATTCAGAATTCAAGGCCTAATAGGATGTCTGCGTCCATGTCTTGTTTATGCTGTATTTATAAATGTATGTTGTAGTATAATATCTCTGTATGATTAACATCAACAGACTTTACTTTTTAAAGTGTCCATCTTTCTCTCACTGATTTGACTCCTGAGAAATTTTCCTTTTTGTCATTCACGTGATTCCATTACCCTGTTTTATTTAACACATCTCGTTAACTAATTTAGTTGTTATACCCTCATAAAAATCTACATAGGATGAATCAGTTTCCAAGACATTAATCACACGAACTGACTATTTATTGTATTAAGAACTCCGGAAGGGCGAAGATTTCTTTGCATATCACGTAAGAAAAAAAAAGTACGACGATAACGAACGTATCACTACATTACATTCGCATTGTTTAATACCTGTGTTACAGGTCCTCCTTTATTCCATAATGAAATTCCCTCCTCCTGCCTTTCTTCGCTGGATAGGCAAAATCGCCTTCTGTATTTGATTTGTGGTTCTCATTAACAAAGACAATATTAGCTTAACCTCAGCATTTGTCTGGAACGTGTTTAATCAATCAGCAGGCTCTCTATCTCTCTCTTTCTCTCTCTCTCTCTCTCTCCACATAGGGCCTCCACACCCCCCTCCACCCGCCAACCCCACACTCATCCCACACCCTCGCCCCACACACCCCCACAGCCGTTCCTGCTGAGAAAACTTCTTGGAAGCAAAATGCGTAGAGCAAATAATCATATCAATGCGTATTCTTCCTCCTCTGAAAAGCAAATAGGTTTCCTTTTTCCTGATGAAAGCAGTGTGTAGGTGTTGTTATTCTTCGTTTTGATGCTTGCGTAATTCTCGGGTCTAATATACCATCTGTATTACTTGTTGCGCAATGCTACGTTCGTGATATCCAAATATGAACAGGTTTTCAATTCAGTTCAGTATAATCGGTCTATCTTTGGGTAAATATCAGGAGAAATTTGATGGCTGTGCTCTCTCTCTCTCTCTCTCTCTCTCTCTCTCTCTCTCTCTCTCTGATACATAATTGTACTGTGGTACATCTGGCGTCGCTTCTTGATTGAATCGAAAAATTGTTTATGAAAATGATGTTACGAGGCAAAAACCCATAAATTGATCCCAGGAAATATGTAATTAAATCACTGATCATCAGCGAAAATGTTATTCGGTACTTATGTTATTTTATGAAAGGTAGCACCTTGCATTTTATTAGTTACTAATAAAAGTTTTGCTTGCTTGGCACTTATCCACGGGCAAGCAGATATACACGCACTCTGTATACCCCCACACTTACACACACATATGTACTGTATGTATACTCGTATACATACATTTACACATACACATTAACATTATACGAGAGAGAGAGAGAGAGAGAGAGAGAGAGAGAGAGAGAGAGAGAGAGAGAGAGAGATACACATAGACACACATACACATTAACATTATACGAGAGAGAGAGAGAGAGAGAGAGAGAGAGACTTTTCGCCAAAATATTTGAGGGCGGAAAGTTTGGAATGAACTCATTAAAGTTGGTATGCACTAGTTAAATAGAACAAGAAAAGGAAAATGAAAAATAGAAGAATAATAAAGGCTGGATTGCTTGTTAATTTAAAGGAAGATTTTGCGAGGAAATGACATGAAAAAAGGTGATAACTGAGGCAATTTGTACGGAGGACCTACCTGATAGCCAAACACTTGTGATAATGGTGATGGGGAAGCAAGCAAGCACGATACTTGCATCTGATGAAATTTTATCGTAATAACATTAACAAGTCTTGTTTCTCTTTAGGTTAACACATTGTGTAAATGTATAGTTTTCATCTATTTATTTATTGTGATTTTATTTCAAACAAGCAAACACGAATATCTGATATAATTAACAACATTTCTCCATGATAAAAAATTCTAACATAACCATAACCTACTCTGTATTCAGCGTTACACTTGCCCATTATGCATATGTATTGCCTTAGATTTTATTGAATGTGTGTGTGTGTGTGTGTGTACTCTTGAGCAAATATGACTGTTTGTTATGTATTAAGATCTTCCAATTATATGTTCCGTTTCAACGACAGTGTATATATTTCACATTTACGAGTGCTTAAAGCTTAATTTTAGATTCATTTGATGTTTGAAATATTATAAGACGAGCTTGATGGCTCGCGCTACGCTGCACTGGAACCCGGGGCTGCCCGTCATGTCTCCCCTACCCTCCCGATTCCCTACTTACCCGCCCCCGCTTACCGCGTCCCCGCCAAGGGCGGACAAGCAGGTTTGTAGGAGGAGGGTGTATGTGTCAGGTCGTCCCTACCCTCCCGATCCCCTATCTACCCCGCCCCCACCCAGGGAAGATAAAAAGGTTTGCAGGAGGAAGGTGGACATGTCATGTTTCCCCTACCCTCCCGACCCCCTACCTACCCCGCTCCCACCCGGGGCCGACAAACAAGAAAGATCCATTCGGATTTTATTATTTTAGAAGATGGTCTAACAAAGTTTCTAATAATTGTATTAATATATAAATAATCCTCTTATATGCTGAGTGCTCTCTCTCTCTCTCTCTCTCTCTCTCTCTCTCTCTCTCTCTCTCTCTCTCTCTGTCTGGTTAAATCAACTGCTCTAGAAAATATTAATTTTGTTCATTCAAAAATCCATACATATATACATAAATACATATGAACCCTCCTCAACCCACATTCATTTTTCTCTTTCTGCCATATCATTTCCCAGAACTGTCAAGGATGACATTTAGTGACAAATCAGTGAAGGCTCTCTCTCTCTCTCTCTCTCTCTCTCTCTCTCTCTCTCTCTCTCTCTCTCTCTCTCTCATCCGGCTTAACGCACACGTCATCAAGCACGAGTGGATAATGCTAATATCGATAATGATAATTCTATCTATTGCAGATTTACGATACAGAAGTTGTTGTCTCCAATTGCTCTTATGTCAGTTCTTAATAAAACGGGCACTTCTTTTTCTTAACGACCCTATTTCATCATTACGTGACCTAATTCTGTTGTTTTCCAAGTTTATACATCTTGACTCGTGCTCTGAGAAGCATTATTAATGTATATAAGAGACACAATCAGAAGATAAACCTCTGTTCATATAAAACAAGCCTACAGGGGCCATTGACTTGAAATTCAAGTAGTGTTCATTTGAAAGAAGTTGCAGGAGACAGTAGGCTATGGAGAAAGATAAATCACTTACTAGAAAAGAAAAAAATTTATAAATAGATAAATGGATAAGAAATTGTTTCAGAAAGTAATGCATTGCTTCTTTTTAAAATACAAGTGATTGTTTTAATTTTGATCGTAATCTTCAGAATAGTAATGCATTGTAATTATACACACAAGATTATATATATTTAATATTGAGTTTCTAATTGTTTTCGTGATTGTTTTAATTTCTCAGATCGTAATCTTGCCAATATGGTAAACAGTATGATTTATGATATATATATATATAGTAATATATATATATAATATATTATATATATATATATATATATATATATATATATATATATATATATATATATATATATGTATATATATATATATATATATATATATATATATATATATATATATATATATATATATATATATATATATATGTATATATATATATATATATATATATATATATATATATATATAAATTTTTCGTTCATAAGGTCCTAGGTTCGATTCATGCCAGCTGTCCACTAGGCGACCCAGATAAGGGGTACCAGCGTCAGCTGAGAAGAACATGTGGTTAATAACCTCATTTCTAAAGACCCCTTTGAAACCGGCAGTCTGCTCTTCATTCTGCCTCCTTTAAATATATATATTCTATATATATATATATATATATATATATATATATATATATATATATATATATATATATATATATATATATATATATATATATATATATATATATATATATATATATATATATATATATATGTGTGTGTGTGTGTGTGTGTGTGTGTGTGTGTGTGTGTGTATACAGAACATTGCGTTGATAAGTTCGAAAAATCAAGTTCAGAATTATAATTGATATTAATTGCTGAGAAGTGAAATTCACATCGGTAAAGGCTTGAGTTCAAAACTCCAAGAAAAGTTAAGTCCAGAAACCTTAGAAATTCTCAGTTTCTTAAAAAGAACTGAATACGTTACACATCCGTTAAGGCTTAACTATAGGTTGAACTGGGAAAAAAAATTATATAAAAACTATTACAACATTATCATCACCTTATCACTTCCCACAACCTTTTCATATTCTGTTTGTTTCCTCCTCAAAGCTCTCTTTCTTTCCTTTACTTTTTCTTGCTACTTGCAATCTCTTCATTCACCGTTTTTCCTTGCTTCTAATTACCTCTCCTTTCCCATTTTTAGCCACCGGCCCATTAAGCTCTTTATCTCTCATTTTTCCCCGCTACCAATAATCTCTTCATTTTTCTTTTTCTCGCTTGCTGCAGTCCCTTTATTTTCACTTTATTTTATTTTACTTTTTTTTTGCAGCCAGTAATCACAACATGCTTCCATTTTTCCAGTCACCAACAATCTCCTCATTGTCCAGTTTTTCAGATTCCAACATTATCTTCGTTCTCCTTTCTTCCCCGAGTCCAGGATCTCTCTCTCTCTCTCTCTCTCTCTCTCTCTCTCTCTCTCTCTCTCTCTCTCTTCCTTTTCGTGCTACCGTGAATCTTTTCATTTTCACATTTCTCTGCTTTCATTAGTTTTCTTCATTCTCCGTGTTTCTCTGTTAGCAGCAGTCTCTTCGCATTCCATCTTTCCTTGGCCATAGAAAATCCTGCATTTTTCATTCCTCAGTATAATTTATCCTTTCGCCTTTTTTCACTAATTAATTCAATTTGCTTTTCTCGCCTTCAGTCAGTCTCTCAATTTTTCATTTTCCCTCCTTCCAGCAATATCTTGTTTTCTTAGCCATGCTTCTATCAAACCTCATTTTCCCATTCTTCCTGCTTGCAGCAATCTCTCCACTTTCCCCAGCCATGCTACTGCCAAACTTCATTTTCCCAGTCTTGCTACTTGCAGCAATTTCTTCACTTTCTCCAGCCATGCTCCTATCAGTCTTCATTTTCCCATTCATCCTGCTTGCAGCAATCTCTTCACTTTCCCCAGCCATGCTTCTGTCAGTCTTCGTTTTCCCAGTTTTGCTACTTGCAGCAATTTCTTCACTTTCTCCAGCCATGCTCCTATCAGTCTTCATTTTCCCATGCTTCCTGCTTGCAGCAATCTCTTTACTTTCCCCATCCATGCTTCTGTCAGTCTTCATTTTCCCAGTTTTGCTACTTGCAGCAATTTCTTCACATTCTTCAGCCATGCTCCTATGAGTCTTCATTTTCCCATGCTTCCTGCTTGCAGCAATCTCTTTCTTTCCCCATCCATTTCTGTCAGCCAGTTTTGCTACTTGCAGCAATTTCTTCACTTTCTTCAGCCATGATCCTATGAGTCTTCATTTTCCCATTCTTCCTGCTTGCAGCAATCTCTTTACTTTCCCCAGCCATGCTTCTGTCAGTCTTCATTTTCCCAGTTTTGCTACTTGCAGCAATTTCTTCACTTTCTTCAGCCATGATCCTATGAGTCTTCATTTTCCCATTCTTCCTGCTTGCAGCAATCTCTTTCTTCATGCTTCTGTTCTTCATTTTCCCAGTTTTGCTACTTGCAGCAATTTCTTCACTTTCTTCAGCCATGATCCTATGAGTCTTCATTTTCCCATTCTTCCTTTCCCTTTACTTTCCCCAGCCATGCTTCTGTCAGTCTTCATTTTCCCAGTTTTGCTACTTGCAGCAATTTCTTCACTTTCTTCAGCCATGATCCTATCAGTCTTCATTTTCCCATTCTTCCTGCTTGCAGCAATCTCTTTACTTTCCCCAGCCATGCTTCTGTCAGTTTTCATTTTCGTCTTTTCCTGCTCCCAGCAAATCCTTTATTTTCATTCTTCATTCCCTCGTCTTTCCATAGACACAGAAATCCCTTCATTTTCGATTTTTCAGGCAATCTGTCCATTTTTCCTTCTCCCTGGCTTTCATTATTTCATTCAGTTCACTTCCTCCCACCCTCCATCAGTCTGTCAATTTTCCCAGTCTTGCTACTTGCAGCAATCTCTTCCCTTTCCCCAGCCATGTTTCTGTCAATCTTCGTTTTCCCAGTCTTGCTATTTGCAGCAATTTCTTCACTCTACCCAGCCATGCTTCCATTATTCTTCAATTTCCTTTTGTCCTGCTTCCAGCAATGCCATTATTTTAATTTTCCAAGCCCTCATCTTTCCTTAGCCACAGACTCATTTCATTTCTCATCCTTCAAGTAGTCTCATTTTCCCTTTTTTCATTGTTGCACTGATTTATTCAGTTCATATTTTCCCATTTTCAATCAGTCTCAATTTTCTATTTTTTCCTGCTTCTAGCATCTCTTCACTTTCCCGAGTCATCCTTCTATCAGTTTTCATTTCCCTTTTTTTCCCCCACTTCCAGCAATACCTTTATTTTCAGTCTTCATTCTCCCATTCTTCCCGGTTCCGGCAATCTGTTCGTTTTCCCCAAATCTCTTAGCAAAACTTCTCACCAAACAAAGAGCAAACCAAGACACCTGGAGAAGCGGAGCCCTCCTCCGGTTTGGTGGTGTTTCTGGCGCTGAATTGCCACCTTTAATGTGGCCCTGGTCACCGAACGGTAAGGTCCTCCTCCTCCTCCCTCAGCCCTTCACTCAGAAATTGCTTAAAGGGTCTAGTCTCGAGTTCAATGCGTTACTGTTCAATGTTTATGTCTCTCTCTCTCTCTCTCTCTCTCTCTCTCTCTCTCTCTCTCTCTCTCTCTCTCTCTCTCTCTCTCTCTCTCGCTAATGACACCCGAATTACCAGATCACTTATCTGTCTTACGAAGGCGCCTCTTTCACACATGCGGCTTTCCATACCCATGCACGTACACTACACACACACACACACACACACACATATATAATATATATATATATATATATATATATATATATATATATATATATATAATTATATATATATATATATATATATATATATATATATATATATATATATATATATATATATATATATATATATATATATATATATATATATATATATATATATATATATATACACATATATATATATATATATACATGTACAAATATATATATGTATATATATGTATATATGCATATATATATATATATATATATATATATGCATATATATATATATATATATACACACATATATGCACACATTTAAAGAGAAAGAAGTGCAATGCAGTATGCTCCATAAGTAGTGGCTAGAGTGAATTTTGTAAAGTTCATGGTAACTGCTTAAAATGATTATAGCTCTTGCATAGCTCTTTTTAATGTTTATTGGTTTTCGGACGAGCTTGTATCGAGCCCTGGACATATAATGTTTCCCTTTAAAGTTTTGAAATAAATAAGGTGAGAGGGAGCTGTGAAATTCGGCGTAAATATTCCATCTGGTGCATTAATGGTAGGATAATAAAATTTTCTCTCTCTCTCTCTCTCTCTCTCTCTCTCTCTCTCTCTCTCTCATATGATACCCTAATGTATGTCTGTATGTATGTAAGTATATTTATATATTCATGAATAAGGACAGAGGTAGGTGGGTAAACGAACAAGGAATAAAAAAAGAGTAATAAATAAATAAAGAGCAAAGGAGAGAGAGAGAGAGAGAGAGAGAGAGAGAGAGAGAGAGAGAGAGAGAGAGAGAGAGAGAGAGAGAGAGCATTTGTATGCCATTTTGATGAGATATCCAGTCTTTGCCTAATACAAAATTCAGTTGGAAGTAACAAAAATTCATTCGGCAACAAGTTTCATGATAAAAAAAGATTTGGGCGTTTTCTCCTTGTAAAAAGTCTTTTTTTTTTATTGTGCCGAAACAAATCACCGTTTGGAATTTTAATTAAATCCCGCCGATCGGTATTAATTCCTCAGATAAAAAGTTGGAATGATGAATTTTTGTAGCTAGGAAGTGCAGAGCTTTGTCAGAAATTTGACATATTTTATGTTCAACTGGTGCAAAATCGTGTTTATTCTGCTTATGCACTCTTTCTCTCTGTAAGTTTCACCTGAACCATTGTATCTTTAATTTCCTTCATATTTCTGCTAAGCCCTAGGCCTACTATTTGCTTATATGTTTGATACGGTCTTCTAGCTTCCATTTACTCTCTCTCTCTCTCTCTCTCTCTCTCTCTCTCTCTCTCTCTCTCTCTCTCTCTCTCTCTCTCTCTCACATTTACTACTGATATGCTTAAGCTTTCCCTTCATATGTACACTCGAATGCTTTTTCACAAGTCTATGTAATTTACCACGAGTGATTATAGAGACACACCTTCGGCCATGAGATTCTCTCTCTCTCTCTCTCTCTCTCTCTCTCTCTCTCTCTCTCTCTCTCTCTCTCTCTCATTTACTACAGATAAGCTTAAGCTTTTTCACTGTTCGTGCACTCAAAGAGTTTTTCCCAATCTATGTAATTTATTGTCACGAGTAATGGATAGAACCACCTTCAACCACAAGTTTCTCTCTCTCTCTCTCTCTCTCTCTCTCTCTCTCTCTCTCTCTCTCTCTCTCTCATTTACTACAGATAAGCTTAAGCTTTTTCACTGTTCGTGCACTCAAAGAGTTTTTCCCAATCTATGTAATTTGTCACGAATAATGGATAGAACCACCTTCCACCATCAGTTACACTCTCTCTCTCTCTCTCTCTCTCTCTCTCTCTCTCTCTCTCTCTCTCTCTCTCTCCAACAAACTTAATGAACATAGCCATCTTAGGCCATCAGCCATTCCACCAAGGACTCACTTGCGATTATCCGAGAACTTCTGCTGGTGTCCCAGAGGGAATTTCCCTTTCCATCTGAATTTCCCTGCGCACCCTAAACAACCACTTTCATTCCGGATCTCATTTGACTCTGTTCTGCTCTTAGTTGCTTTCGTTTCTAAAATTACTCCCTAAGATTTTTTTCCCTGCTCGTTCCTGTGTGTGTGTGTGTGTGTGTGTGCGTTTTAGAAACAACCGGCAATTCTGTTTTTCTGGGACCGAAGTTTTCACCGGCTAAGTTTTCCGATTCCTTTAAAGAAATTAGGTCTTCTGATTGCTCACGAAAACCACACGATGTCTTATTCAGTTAAGAAATACATTGGAATCCTAATTTTAGTTTTTGTTTTTTGTTCTTTGAGAATTGACAGGTCATTAAAATTCATATCGACCAAGTTCCGTAACTTATAACATATATATTGATTTAACAAACATGGAGAGAGAGAATTGATTTAACAAACACACACACACAGAGAGAGAGAGAGAGAGAGAGGGGGGATAGTTTTCCATGAAGAACACTCAGTATAAACGAATACGCTGTAAGATTTCTGAATTAACCTAATTCCTCCAATATTGAAAGCCTGTCTTGGAAAAAAATTCTCTCTGACATTTCCTCGTGGTACTCGAACTCGCCGAGACAAAAAAAAAAAAAAAAAAAAAGAAAACATGCGCCGAAGTTTCTTTGGCGCAATCGAGTTGTCTGTACAGAGTATAATGCTGTCTGTATGAGCCGCGGCCGATGAAAATTTTTGCCACGGCCCGGTGGTGGCATGTCCTATAGCGTTGCCCGACGTATGTTCATGGCTAACTTTAACCTTAAATAAAATAAAAACTAATGAGGCTAGAGGGCTACAATTTGGATGTTTGATGATTGAAGGGTGGGTGATCAGCATACCAATTTGCAGCCTTCTAGCCTCAGTAGATTTTCAGATCTGAGGGCGGACAGAAAAGTCGTGGACGTACAGACAAAGTCATCTCAATAGTTTCCTTTTACAGAAAACTAAAAAAGGGAAAAATCAGATATTTTGAGTCTATTCATAGCATAAAAAATATAATTTAATCAGCTTTCAATGGTACGCTTAACCACGTGCTTTTCTGAGTAGTTGTAAATCTCTAATCGCCCTCATGGAGACTGTTGAAAGTGCATAGTGTAACAATTTTTTGGCCTCTTGTTTCGGATTTCAGGAGTACCATTTATTGCCGCGTGTCGCTAAATGGTTTTACCCACTGTGGAAAATCATTATTCATGAGTAGGGTCCACCCCACGAGGGACAAAAAAAAAATCAATATTCACTGAGGTCAAAAAAGAACGAACGTAGTCCATCAGCAAACCCCCAACTGACTTTTTTTCAATTGAATTTCTGTGTTTAAAGATTAGATGTTCTAACATTATTCAGTATCTAATATCCCCATCATCCCTATCAACACTGTTTTACACACGCCATTTTTTCTATTTTCTTCAGGTAGAGAAAAATTTGATAATGCCTCGCATGAAACCATAATTACTTGAACTGAATTTTATCCATCATGTCAGGAACTTATGCAAAATTTTGATTGACATCTAACTGGACTACATCGTTGCAGTTTCCTCTTGCATTTGAAGTCCTCAAGCTAAGACCGCTTTCTGAGGCTCTCCTAAGATAACAAAAAGAAGAAAAGACTTCGTTCCCTCTTTGCAGAACTGATGAAGCACAAGTAAGAAGGGGAAATGGAAAGATAGACGGGTCTGGCATTTTTTTCGATACCTCTTATTTTTAAACACTTGCCTGTTTTCTTTTTTTTCCAAAGAGACGGCGTCTGTAAGTTTTTATACAGGAATTGCTTCAACAGAGGTAGTAGTTAGCTCTCTCTCTCTCTTACTCTATCTTTTGATATTCTTGATAAGGCCTCTCTCTCTCTCTCTCTCTCTCTCTCTCTCTCTCTCTCTCTCTCTCTCTCTCTCTCTCTCTCTCTCTCTCTCTCTCAAGCCCGACCAGGATTCCTTCTTCGTTCACAAGTTCCTCTTAAATTTATTTGGAAAAAGAACTTCGAAGCTGGCTACAGTATTCCAGGGAGAGTTGGACGCCATTCTTCCTCCTTATTTTCTGTCTTCTACCCCTTCCCTCCCCCGTCCCCACTTCACGTGGGAAAGAAGGGAATCCTTAGGGAATTTTATAATTTTCCCTCAAGGTTTCCCCTTAAAGGACACAAAGGGAAAGGAGAGAATCCTTGCCTCCGATTGGTTTGGAATAGAAAGAGAAGATTTCTCAGATGAGGAAAGTTAAGATTTTCTGTTGATGAAGATAATGCTGGAGAGTATTTCAATGTTCTGTCATCGACGTAATTACTTAATCAACATAAATCATGTTGACTGTTGTGAATGATGGTCCTAATTCACGACATCGTCGAACAACCGGAAATATGCGACTAAACATTAAAAGTTAGTTTGCTAACCCCATGCCCTCACCATAACTGTGACCCATCTTAGTCATTTAACTACCTGGTGCATAAGTAATTTCAAAGGTTGACTCATGACTTTTCCTTACCCGGGATCAATCCCTGAACTCTTGCTGGTGAGGCCACTGAGCCACGGGGAAAACTGGCTCATATATGCAATCTCTAAGATTTAATCTCAGCGTGCTGCCCACGTGCCCGACCAGTTGAAAATGGTCTACTAGGGTCAAGAAAAGGACATGGGGCTTGCACCCCTATAACTAGAGAATTACTGAGAGCAGGAAAGCTCTACTTGTCTACCGCCACCCTTTTTAAATGGGTGAAAGGCATGTGGTGTTAAACATTAACAAGAAAAAATGCGTCGAAGTTTCTTTGGCACTATCGAGTTTTCTGTACAGCGCATAATGGTGTATGAACTCTCGATGTGCTGCAGTATGAAACCCTCAACCCCGACCGGACAGAGTTCAGTTGTTCCCCAGATGCAGTCAAGTGAAAATGCGCGGCTGCTGGCACCTCTAGCGGTGCCAGACGCACGATCCATGGCTAACCTTAACCTTGAATAAAAAAAACTACTGAGGCTAGAGGACTGCAATTTTGGTATGTTTGATGATTAGAGGGTGAATGATCAACATACCAATTTGCAGCCCTCTAGCCTCTGTAGTTTTAAAGACCTGCGGGCGGACAGAAAAAGTGCGGACGGGCAGACAAATAGCCATCTCAATAGTTTTCTTTTGCGGAAAACTAAAATATGTCACGTCTGTTCCGTAGTTTGCAGTTCTTCAGTATTCAGCGTTGTACAAAAATCCCAAGACTGTTCGTGAAGTTCTTTGATTGATCTACGACTTTAGTGCTGTTTTTGACCATGATAATCAACTTGGAGGGGGTTTTGCAGGGGAGTTGCTTTGTTAGTATTGTCACTGAATTTTTAACAAACGGATTTCAGAACATTGTTGATGGGAACTATAGTGACTGGTGGAATGTGGTTTGGCCTAGAAAACAAGCTGGTTGTGTATGTTTAAGATGCATTAATCTGTTGACGGAGGCTTAGCTTAAATTAGAGGATAGTGCAAATTATGGAAAATGAAGTTGAATCCTAACAGAACTCAAAGTAGGTCTTGGGCATTGGATCCACACTACCCAGATATATTCATTGATAACGTTTACTGGAACTACATGTGAAGTATTTAAAATTCTAGGTGCCATACTTAATAGCACATTCACTTGTGGTAAGCAGATCTGGTCCGTCTCATCATTATTAGCACAAAAATAAGCATACAAAGCAAGTCTTTGAAGATTTTTTGAAGAATTATCTACGCCTGAGGAAATTGTTCAGTTCTCTTTTCTATGGATCTTTGAATATTCTAGCCTTGTTGAGTCTTCATTTACTTGTTCGCCATTTAAATTATTGAATGGTAACTTTATTGGCATTAAGCTTTTTAAGCAAGATCATAGTATCAAACTCTGGCGCCGCCATTAGGTTATCTCTTTGTTCATGCTATATAAGTTTTCCATAATTTTTTCATCCATTGCAATCAGATCTTCTAAGACAATACGATCCACCACATAGTACTAGACATAAAGTGAATTTTAAATCTTGCCATTACTTTTGTGATGTTCAGTCCCATGTAAGCCCTAGATATTTATAAGTATTGTCCGAGCTATGAACAAATTAGAGAATGATCTTCCTGGTTTATGCAGCTGAATCGTTTGGAACTTCTGCAGCCTAAACTATGTGCAAGTGTGCGTTTGTTATTGAGCAGACTCGTAAAAGACTAGTTGCATAATTTTGATTCTTTTATCAGTTTTATTTGCCCATATTTTATAGCTGTACAGTCTATTGTTTACTTCTTTATTATTTTTTTCCGGATCGGGCACTGGGCTGCGTCCCTTTTTGGTTCCCTCGGGTTTGTAGCAGCTTGTTTTTCTGAATAGTATTACAGATTTTGTAATGATTATATATATATATATATATATATATATATATATATATATATATATATATATATATATATATATATATATATATATATATATATATACACACATCATTACAACAAATCTGTAACCCTAGTCGGAAAGGCAAGATGTTACATATACATATTATAACGAGAGAGAGAGGGAGGTGGGGAATGACCTATGCTTGCAAAGTGTTACATAAACAAAATGATTTGGGTGTGTTTTTGAGAGAGAGAGAGAGAGAGAGAGAGAGAGAGAGAGAGAGGAGAGGAGGAGGAGGAGGATGAGATTACTGGTTTTTCACCCCTTTCAGTTGCCTTAGCGTCCTCTCCTGCTCGCCTAAATCTCTAAAGGAGCAAAAACTAAATCCTGATTACTGATATCCGTTAAAATGATGTTATCGTCTTTCGTCCTACCTTCAGCCATTACGTTTAGCGTCCTCTCTCTCTCTCTCTCTCTCTCTCTCTCTCTCTCTCTCTCTCTCTCTCTCTCTCTCTCTCTCTCTCTCCTTGGAAGTAAAAACTCGAATTCTTTCTTATGTAATAAAATATATGAATCTATTCTCGCTCTCCCCCCAACAACCTTCCTCTGCCGGTGTAATGACAGCCCTCTCCCCGCACATTTCTCGGCAGTTTGAATAATTCAGCTTTCAACTTCCCTGCACTTTCCATTTGTATGGGAATTCATCTTACAAATTACTCCCTACTCCTCTCACATTTCCATCCCCGTTTATGCAAATAGGGAAACCGAGGAAAAATAAGTTGATGTTTTTGGATTTGCTTCGATAGATTTAATGAAGGTGCGGAAAATTGGTAGTTGAATTTGTAATAGATCTATGTAATTTGGCTGTTTAAAAAAGTACGAAAAGAGGTAATTTTTATTTTTATATTTAACGCTTCATTATTACTTTAATATGTAATCGTTCTATATAAATTGGTATTAATAGCTAACGTATATATGTGCAATACACACACGCTATCTGTATATGGGATAAATAAAGGTTGAACTACGTGTGAGGCCGATAACAAAGCGATAATTCAAGGAATACAATTAGTTAGTTTTATTCGTCAAGTAAACATGTTGCGGAAGAGATAAGTAGATGTACTAAGTAGAGTGAAAACAGAATGAAAGGGAGTATAACTGAACATTTTAATACTTTCTTAAAGAGGAAAATTTGATTTTGTTGTGAGGCCCAATCATAACCCTCCTTAAAGTCGATCAGCCTGCGTGGTCATATGATCTAGTGATGATTATAAATTGCAAAGGCACCCCTACTATCGTCTCCCCTACCATACAAAAAAGTGGTTTTCTGGAGTTTTATTTATCCAAATACCAAATTTCAAAAAAAAAAAAAAAAAAAAAAACGGAAAGGTATAGCCTGTGAGGATTCCTCAAGTATTCCGACAGATATTCTACATAAATGTTGACGATGGACTTTTATTGTAGTAAAATTGAGATTTGCCGCTTACGAATCTAATCCATATAATATTCAGGTAGAAAATTAATAATGGTTTTTATTTTATTTAGAAAAATAAGACTAACATAATTAGTAGCTAGGCAGGCGGTCAGAGTCCAAGCGCATTCTACCAAACAGGAAGTAGATCAGTAGATTGCGCTGTCAGTTACCGACAAAAGAGACTTCAAACCACCTCAGTTATTGCACTTCACTGATCGAATAATAATCATTGCTTTTATTTTTGTCAATGCTTTTGTCAGCAAATTGCCCGAGTGACTCGAACTTTTTTTTTCAGTTAGAGTTGACTGTATGCTAATTAAGTTTACTATGAATGTAAACAAAACTGTCCTCTTGGCGTTACTGTGTCCAGGTTACAGTACAGTTATTTGACTGTCAATTAACATAAGGTTTTGTTACAAGGCTTTTGTGTTGAAATGTAAAGCTAACAATAAAAAAAAAGGTTGCTGTGACCTCACTATTATTAATGTAATGCGTTTGAAGCCAGCGAAAAGATTTGTGAAAAAGTACTAGTCAAATTATTTGACAATCAACAACTTTAGGATTTGGCTACATGACTCATGCGTTTAGCTATGTAAAGCTGGCTGTAGTGACAGAGTCATTCTTTGTACAGTACGTGTTTGGTTTAAGAACATGAGAATATTATGTAAAAAAAATATGTTAAGTACTTTCACAGTTAAGAAACAAGAGAGAGAGAGAGAGAGAGAGAGAGAGAGAGAGAGAGAGAGAGAGAGAGAGAATATATATATATATATATATATATATATATATATATATATATATATATATATATATATATATATGTATGTATGTATATTTGAGACAGACAGACAGACAGAACTGTTTAATGTGACCAGGACATACGACATGCGTTTCCATAAAACCTTTTACTTACGCGCCTGAGTACATGTAACAACCTCAATAAAAAAAAATCATCGCTGTTGATTATGACCTCATGCAACATAGTCATCGGAAGCTGTCGAATATTTACATAAAAGGGGGGAAAAATACGGTTATTAATGATTGCAACAAATCAATGGAGCGAGCTATTTTATTTACCTTTCATAAATAACGCTGTCATTTATTACGGAAAAATTAATAGCAATGTTGTTTGCCTTTGGATTGTGTGATGGTCGGAGATCAGCTTTAAATGTTTTCAGTTTAGTCTTCACATGAAATCACGCACAGCGTTTATGTCGCCATTTTTAGGATTGACCCGACATGAGCTTTTTCTTCTTCTTTTTTTTTTTACCGCGGTCATGATCTCTGTTGCTGTTAGCCTTTGATGAGGTGATTTTGTATCTCTCTCTCTCTCTCTCTCTCTCTCTCTCTCTCTCTCTCTCTCTCTCTCTCTCTCTCTCCATTCATGTATCTATCCATCCACACCATTTTTATTATTTTTTTCTTATCTTTCTGTATACTTCTCTCTGTATTCATATATCTATCCATTCACACCGTTTTTATTAATTTTTCGTATCTTTCTGAGTATCTCTCCGTCCATTCATGTATCTATCGATCCACACTATTTTATTAATTTTTCTTATCTTTCTGTATACTTCTCTCTATATTCATATATTTATCCATCCACACCATTTTTATTAATTTTCTTATCTTTCGGTATCTCTCTCTCTATCCACTCATGTATCTATCCATCCACATAGTTTTTATCAATTTTTCTTATCTTTCTGTATACCTCTCTCTATCCATTCATATATCTATACATCCACACCATTTTTATTAATTTGTCTTATATCTTTCTGTATACTTCTCTCTATATTCATATATCTATCCATTCACACCGTTTTTATTAATTTTTCTTATCTTTCTGTACACTTCTCTCTATCCATTCTTATATCTATCCATCCACACAGTTTTTATTAATTTTTCTTCTCTTGCTACCATGAGAATGTTGCCATTTAGTTAACTAGTTTTTTTTTTTTTTAAGTGCTTTTATTTCGTATTTTAAAATTTCCTTATATTCATTTACTGTCTGTTTCCAGACTTGTCCCTGAAATTTTAATTCATGATACCGTAACTGTACTGATCGTGAGCGCACGCATGTATGTGTGTTTGTGTGTACGAGTTTTATTTTAAGATGGACAAATGGTGCCAATTTAATAAGTATCATTCCCAAATTCCGTAACGTTACTCATGTGGAAACTTTAAGATTCTCTAATAAAATGAGAGGAAAGAGAATGGTACAGAGAGAGAGAGAGAGAGAGAGAGAGAGAGAGAGAGAGAGAGAGATTTTCCTGACTTTTCCCAGTAGTTACGTCGCTTATCTCTTTCCTTAGTATAATATAGGAATAACTGGATACTGTTTTCTGTTTCCTTCCGTTAATGAAAGCTCTGGCAATAGAATTTCAATGACTCTTGAGCAGACCTCAGCTGATCTGTCTACTGTAATTTATCTTTTATAACAGAATGGGGTGCTATCCCAAGGTCCAGTAATTAACCTTAGAGTTTCAGTTTACGTGTGAACTATGATGATATAACGTGAGATTATTGCAAAAAGATCAGTCCCTCTGGGTCTAACAGTCTATCGGGATGTAGGTATGAGATGAATATCCATTGGGTGTCTGTGATGCAACATGATTCGGAGTCTACTATCCATTTCACGGACCGCGAGTCATCGTTTATCTCAGATATCTTTCAAACTAATTATTTGATCGAAATGGTACTTTGACACAGTGTACAAGACACCTCCCACTAATTTTTGGTAATATAGTGCACTGTCAAATAGTTTTAGTTGAGGCCTTTACTCTTGACTTACATGGGGTTGCCAAGCATCGCCCAACTATGCATTCGATTGTCCTTTACCCCCATCCCGTCCCTCCCTCTCCCTTCCCCTCCTCATCCCTCCCTCAACTCACTTTCCTGGCCTCCCCATCTCCGCCCCCACTTTCCTGTCTATAGGGATAACGGACGTTCGATTATAGATTAATCCTGCTGACTCATGTATTTTAAGTCAAAATGTACTAACATTTTTATCCATTTGACAATCTATATTACCAAAAGAAATTTGTTCATTTATATTTATCATTTTTTGAGTAATTTGAAAGATATTTGAAAAAACGATGACTCATTTCCCTTGAAATGGATAATAGTTAATTAATAGTTAATGTTTGAGAGCGAATCTCAATTTCGTAGAAGAGCGGAGTTCAAGCGAAGATGCAATGCATTACAACCCTAATATGATTTTCCCTGCATTTTAATAATGTACTTACATTTTTATGTTTATCTATTAATTTGTTCATACATTTTTATCTGTTTATCTATTAATTTGTTCATTTATATTTATCTTTTTTGATAAGTGATCTTTTCTTTCTGCATTTCCCTTTACCTTCTGTTATTTCTTTTTAATGAACACCATGTTCTTTCGAAGCTTGAAATTCCAGTCAACGGCTCCTGTGGGCTTGTTCCTTATGAATAGTCTCCATCTTCTGAATAATAATAATAATAATAATAATAATAATAATAATAATAATAGTTTAGTATATTACCTGAAAAGGGGTTATTAGTACCCTGGACTTTTTAAACATAGCCTTTATCTAAGGATACACGTTTCATTCCATGGAACTTAAGTCTTAAGGATGACAGTGTTTTCAGCTTCTCGCTTTCTTCACGCTTTTGGGATAAGCTTATCACTACAAAGCACAAGCTCCAAAGGAAGAATGTGGAGAATTTTCAAGATTCGAACCCTCATCCGGAGTATCAGAACGAGCTCACGTTAACGACCTGACCACAAGAAGGGTAATAAGTCTATTGCCGCCCTTGTATTTGAGTGCGACAGGTATGTCTGAGCGTAATGGATTTTTTATCCTTCTCGTGGTCGAGTGGGTAACATGACCTCGTTCTTGTACTCCGGATGAGGATTCGAATCCTGCTACGGACGTCAGAATTTCTTCATACTCTTCCCTTTGGATCTTAGGTTTTGTAGTGACAAGTGTATCCAAAAAGTGTGAAGAAATCGACAAGTTAAGGGGGCATTATGGTTATTACAATAACATATATGTATATCTGGTAAAAGTGGCCAGAAGATTTCTTTATATATATATATATATATATATATATATATATATATATATATATATATATATGAATGCAAGTGTACTGGGCACCATTTCTTCACTATCATGTTTTTAGTTTTATCAGCAGAATTTTGTATCAGTTAAGTAACCCTTTAACGTTTTGAAGTGGCATTGAATTTTGACGACCGGAGATTAAGTAAGCTTTTACTTATTATGAATTATAACCGCCTTGTCAGCTGTTATTCTGCATGTGTACGACGACGTCCTATACCTTATTGTTAAATTTTTACTTTTAATTCTGTTACGAAACAACCTTCATAGTCATGATTAAGCATCACTGATTTCGGATAAAGAAACAGCAATAATATTCACTTTGAATTACTAACGGTTATCAATCATAAACAGCTTGATGATCAGCGTCGCTGAAAGGGTTAAGAATCTGCCTAAAATATGTGATGCGTTCAATCTGTTGTCAGCTGCACCAACACTGCACGTAGTCATTAATCCGCTAATTAACGCCTGAGGACGATAAAAGGCGCATTGACTAATAATTTAATTGACTGACGATATGTCATATATTGACGAATGATATAATTGAGTAGCGATATATAATATATTGACAAATAATATATAATCGCCATCAAACGGTAACTAAACTTCGAGAGGACGCCATGTTTACGAACTTTAAACGCCGTCATGCCCATGAGTCAGTTTCTGAATTGCTGTGGCAGAAATACCGACAAAGTTCGGTCCAATTAAGTTTGTTTTGAACCCGGAAGAAATAAATATCTTGGATAAATAAAAGTGTTATTGATATCCTGCGTATAATAGAAGAGAGCGAGAGAGGGTGAGAGCGAGGGAGAGGGAGAGTGAAAGAGAATGAGAGAGAGAGAGTGAAGCTCCGGTTTTTCTTTCCATCTAAAATCAAGCTGAGTAACTATGTCGGAGTGAGTAGTGGAATGTCGTTTTTAAAACTGATCTCGAAATAACTAACACAATAGGAGTTTTACCCATTACACCGAGAGAGAGAGAGAGAGAGAGAGAGAGAGAGAGAGAGAGAGAGAGAGATAAGCTTCGTTTTTTTTCCCCAAATAATCTTTAGTCATCATAAAAATGAGTCGTTTTTCAGTCGATCTCGAAAAAAATTTATGGCATAAACGTTAGATCGTTTCCGCCTTTGGCTTGTTCTCTGTTGATACTGATAACTGTTCCCTGCCTTAACAGATAAATAAAGGTTTATGTCCCATCACATTTTACCGCTTAAGAAAGTGGTCCCACCTAAATAGGAACTGGATAGCCCTTGGCAACCATCGGCCTATCAACATCCTGACCAGGTGCTTGAGCCGAAGTCCGTATTACCACGATCGTTGGTTAGGAATGACAAAAATAACTATCCACTTTTGCTGAGGTGAGCAAGTAACACGCACGTCATGAGCATGATTGCTCGATGAAGCCATTCATTCAACTTCACGAGTTTTAAATGTCATCTCAATCAGATTTTATGATAGTTTAGAAAAATTATCTTAGTGTCCTGCGCAGTAAGGGCGAAAATCGCTAGCATACATCGCTTATCTGTGTCAGAGTGGCAGCTTCCTCTCTAATGGCGCTCGTAGATCGACGATAAAATCTTGCTTTGCGTACGTGACGTCACGGAACGTGCCTGTAAGGCCTCTAGAGAGGTAATCTGAGAGACAGTAGTCGGGATTTGGTGTTTTAAAGCAGGTGGGGCGTAGCCAGGACGTGGATAGAATTGGATAGCTGAAGGAGGGAATGACTAAGTGGGAGGGAACGAAGAAAAGGTAGGTTACGTGAGGATAATTGGAAGCGAGAGTCAGCACTTGAGAGGATTCGGAAGTGCTCTCACCTCCTTTATTTTGTCTGGCTGCTTTCTCCTGTTGCTACCGTTCGCCGGCATCTTATCGTTTGTTTCCTTTTTTTTTAATATTTATTTAGGCTAAGATTTTTTGAAAAGTTTTCTTTATCGATAGAATTTGATTTCCGCCTCTCGTTTTTCTATTGAGGTTTGTTGGTTTTAGTTTTCTTCATATAAAGATAAGACTTGATTGTTATTTACTGTATTTATTTCTTTATTCATGCTTTACATCACACCATTTTTCTTCAGCTAATATTACAAGCTTTTTGTTTCACTTTATCTTTTTACTTAATTTATTGAGATTTCCAGCTCCGCTCGTCTTCTGACTTTACTTGATTTCTGTGTAAAGATCCGTAAAATGCTTATTACGTCCACAAAACGGACTCTGCGTCCCTAGGTAACTGTCTCCCAAACGACAAGAAAATGTAACGCATTGTTGTTATACGGGTAGAACATGCTATGAATTAATTTTCAGACAATACCCATTCCGTGTTCTGTTCACCGTGATTTTACCTGAAAAGCATTATAGACGCATCTAAAAGAAATTTTCCTCAGAAATGACACATTGGGTTAAAAAAAATAATAATAACGAAGGAGCAACGTTAGGACCAACTGTTTTTGAAAATTGTGAAATTGAATTCATTGTCAGAGAGGCAATGTTATGATAAGATAAGTGCAAACAGTATTCTAAAAACGCGCTTAGTGTTGAACCTTTAATATTTACTAATTAGAAAGTGCATTGATAAAATGTATTCCTCAGAAAATTATGAACGTGAATCGCATCTTCACGCTCGTTGCTCTTGAATGAAAATTGGTTAATCTTTCTGGGAATAAGGCTCATGTATTATTGCTCAGTCTCTATACCATAATTTTAGTAATATATATATTTGTCACATTCTGTTAATCTGAAAGAAAATACTGCATAAGTTTTATTGAAATGATTTTGCATACAATGTATAGCCTTCCTTTATACTGTAAGGAGTAGCTGCGATTTCATTAAAGGATAATGCGAGTTGTAGGTGTGATCCGTCACACATAGAAAAATGATTCGAAGCTGTTCTTATAACGGATACATCATTGTTTTAATGTGCAAAGGAAAATGGATCTCTCTCTCTCTCTCTCTCTCTCTCTCTCTCTCTCTCTCTCTCTCTCTCTCTCTCTCTCTAGCTGTTCTTAAACGGATATATCATTGTTTTAATGTGCAAAGGAAAATGGATCTCTCTCTCTCTCTCTCTCTCTCTCTCTCTCTCTCTCTCTCTCTTAAACGGATATATCATTGTTTTCATGTGCAAAGGAAAATGGATCTCTCTCTCTCTCTCTCTCTCTCTCTCTCTCTCTCTCTGTTCTTATAGCGGATACATCATTGTTTTAATATGCAAAGGAAAATGGATCTCTCTCTCTCTCTCTCTCTCTCTCTCTCTCTCTCTCTCTCTCTCTCTCTCCAAGGTAAACGTTTAAATAATTAATACCGCCTTTTATACCCTACTTTCCTTTTTACGTTGCATTGGTCAAACTAATAGACCTAATGGCACTTTGTTTATCCGTGGAAATGGCATTTTTCTCAGCTGAGAAATTGCCCAGAACGCCTTCCTGATGCCAATGCTGATACGGGGCCATCTGCCACAACTGGCCATTTCATTCCACAGCTGGTTGGTCGCCTTTCCCCCATCTGGCGAAGGTCATTCCTCCACAGCTTCTCATTTATGAATTCTGAGCCTAAACCTACACACAGGAAGGAGTACGTAGTTTCCGGTAAAAGGCGAATCACCTCAGGAAAGGGTTTGTCTCCTTGGAAAGACGAGCGAGATTCATCTCTCTCACATTATATATATATATATATATATATATATATATATATATATATATATATATAATATATATATATATATATATATATATATATATATATATATATATTATTTATATATATGTGTGTGTGTGTGTTTGTGTGTGTGTGTGTATGTAGTTAATGAAGTTGAACAACTTGGTAGGGAAAGACCTTTATTACGGTCTACAAAAAGTCACGTAAGGAACTCTAATGGATCACAGCCGAAACGTACTAGTTAAGTTAGTATATCTTAGTTTAACCAGACCACTAAATAAGATGTTCAAAAACATCAGAGCTTGAAGCATATACCGGAGGTAGTCACACACACGCACACACACACAAAGAGAGAGAGAGAGAGAGAGAGAGAGAGAGAGAGCAAAACTAATACTGGAACCAAGGGAAGACAGCAGATAACGCAGGTTGTTCCCTGACCAGGGCCAGTTCTGGCTTAAGGCCTGCTTTATCTAAGAAGAGGAAAGGCTTTAAAGACGACTGCAGAGACCATGGCAAGCTAGTGATAGTGATTCTCTCTCTCTCTCTCTCTCTCTCTCTCTCTCTCTCTCTCTCTCTCTCTCTCTCTCTCTCTCTCACAGACGCCACACTAGATAAGAGCTGAGGCCTACATGAAACTTCCCATGGACGTATTTGATTGTTGTGCAAAGTTGCTAAGCATGAGCATAATTTCTATAATAATGTTCTTCAGGCTTACGATGTATTTCACGAAAGTAAAAAATATCTTTGGGGAATTTTTTATCAGCAAAGCAGAACCTTTTACACTGTCTTGTTTTTCTCAACACGCTTTGTTTTTTTTACCTTTACGTCTGTTTTGATTTGTGTGTGTCTCTTCTTTACAGTTTGTGTGTCATAATGCTTGTCACCACGGAGATAGAATGATTAAATGTTTCGTGTTGCCAAACAAAATCAGGACAACAGTTACTTCCATATTTTTGCTGACTCCCATGCCAATTAAAGGATAGCCCTACTCAGAAAATGTAAACAACATCAGGGGCTTCTCACCGGTTAATATAAACGCTGATGCCGACCAGTTTTACTGGTAACTCAATACCTAATTTCATAAATACATACATACATAGCTACATACACATGTATGTATATATATATATAATGTATATATATATATATAATGTATATATATACATACAGTATATGTATGTATGTATGTGTGTGTGTCGAGTGTGTGTGTGTATTCTGTCAAGTAGGACAGAAGCCAGTGTATGCTTCCACCTGAGAAAATCCCAAGAAAAGTGTTGGATTTAGAAGGGATGACTAAATATAAACGCGGCTTCCGATAAAGAAAAAAGGGAGTGAGGGACATTCTATCCCATATTGTCAGAGAAAAGTCCTTATAAGCTAGATGTAAAATATTTGCCTAGTTTGTTGGTCTCCTCCATAATGTATAGGCAGCTTTCTGTCCGTTTGTTTGTAAATCTCCCCCAAAGCTAAATACTTGTTGTGTATTTGCGTTAGATTGTTGGTATCCCTGAAGGGATTTATCTGAAGTGTTTGCTCGTTTATTTATTGATCTCCTTCATGATAAACTTGGTGTGTTTTTCTGTTGGTTTTTTGGCTTTCCCAAGGTACTTGTGTTGTGCTTGTTTCGCTTTGTTAGTCTCATCCAAGATTTACTTACTGTGTATGAGCGTTTTCGTGTTGGTGTCTTCAAAGAGGAAGAAGAAAAAGAGGAAGAGGAAATAATTTTGAGTTTGCAAAAATGGTTTCCTTTGCATACATGAACTTGTCATTTTCTTATTCATGGATTTTTTTTCATTCACGAAAAACTCTTTTGTCAAAAGTAATTATCTTCTAAAAGGTGATTACAACGGATGTGATGAATTTTCGGTGGAAAGTGTTTCATTTTTTATCGAGCTTCCTTTTTAGTTCATTCATATCATCACTGTCTGGCCGTTTTGGAGGCTAAAATAAGTAATGGAATTTAAAATTTAGTTTTTTTAAAGGGATCAGTTATGGAAAGTTACAAGTCCATTGTGACAGAAGCGGAGTTATACAACTTACTGGAGTTCCCTTCTTCAGAGGAAAATATCTGCTGAATGAATGAATATTATGGGTAACATTTAATGCCTTCTTATCTTAGTGGCAATGGCTCCACATGTTTGTACGTACATCCTTAATGCGTGTGTACGTATTCAGATAAGAAACATGTATATTAGCCAACTCAACACACTTATGGAAATATTTGTATTCATGTTTTAGTAACTTTCCTCTCTAAGGGAAACTGTGCAGTATGTGTTTCCGTTTCTTATCAGATGTGATATGGCTGAGAGCATAAATATGGCGAAGCTCTTTTCTACTAATACCACCGTAATGCGGATTTCTTCTATTTTGACATTACGTTACTCCAGTTGACGTTAGTGTAAGATTGCTCTAGAATTTTGTATTAAAAAACTGAGAAGGGCTTTTTATAGAGAGTTCTACAGGAACGATTACCCAAAAGCAGGTAACCGATCCAGACCTGTTGGAAACGCTAAATGGAAACGAACTGATCTCCAAAGAACCATAGCCCATA
>NC_089746.1:39401511-39419011 GCF_040412425.1 Macrobrachium rosenbergii
TATATATATATATATATATATATATATATATATATAGACATATGTATATTTATATATACATGTATATATCTGTGTGTAGGTGTATGTGAATGTATGTACGAGCACGCTCGTATATGTGTTGGGGAAAGAATAGTGAGAGGCGAAATGAGAGTTTGACTCTCAGATTACATTTTGATGTATTGCTGCATAGTTTTTGTAATGTTTTGCTTTTTGTACTCTAAAATCAAATTTATGATCTTTAATATATTAATACTCTCGCTATTGGGGCGATGGTATACAGCTCTGACATTTCCTAGATACGAAGAGAAACGACACAGCCAACAATCATAAAAATAAAGTCACTATGTAAAGGCATAAAAAGTTAAAAGCGACGAGGTACCTTTAATGTACCGAAACCTTAAAAAGAAACCTTAAAAGGAATCTGTCAGAGCACTGAGCGAAGACGTTGCGTCAGAATTTAACTGGTTTTATGTTACTTGTCTTTGCTTCGGACGCGATGCTTTTCTGTTTGTTGAAATATTTAATAAAAGTCTCCTTATTCATTGGCTAATTATTAAAACCCTCTCCGAGACTATAATGTAATGGGTTGATTATTTGCGGAATTAACGAGAATATTAAAATATTTAATAAACAAGTAAAAAATTCGCCGAAGTTTCTTCGGCGCAATCAAGTTCTCTGTACAGCCGCTACAGCTTATAATCAAGGCCACCGAAAATAGATCTATCTTTCGGTGGTCTTGGTATAATGCTGTTTGAGCCGCGGCCCATGAAACTTGAACCACGGCCCGGTGATGGCCTATCCTATATCGTTGCCAGAAGCACGATTATGACTAAATTCAACCTTAAATAAAATCAAAACTAATGACTCTAGACGGCTGCAATTTGGTATGTTTGATGATTAGAGGGTGGATGATCAACATACCAATTTGCAGCCCTCTATCCTCGGTAGTTTTTAATGACTGAGGGCGGACAGAAAACGTGCAGACAGAAAAAAGTGCGGACGGACAGACAAAGCTGGCACAATAGTTTTCTTTTTCAGAAAACTAAAAATACTCTAAATTCATTGGAGGTTGTGTAAAGACCTTTCCAATAATGCAATGTGATGTTTCATTGTTCGCGGAATTATCAAAAATGTTTTACTGATATTTCATGATAATACTCTAAATTCATTGACTTTTTCGAGACCTTTTCGAGTACATGTAATGGGTGGATTTGCGGAGAGACCAAGAACATTAGAACGATATTTGATAAAATACTCAAAACTCATTGACTGATTAATACAGACTGTTCCGAGAATGTAATGTAATGAGTGGATTATTTACAGAATTATCAAAAATATAAATCAATGGGCCTTTAAGTGATGAATTTCAATGCTTCAATGATTGGCATCCAAATTTCCAAGCACAAAATGTTATGGGCGATTTAGTAGTGATATTTCTAAGAATATAAATAAATGGCCGTTTCGGTAGTAAAATTTCAAACAATATAAAAGTAGTGAGTGCTTTAGCAAAAGGTTTCCACGAATAAAATATGGGGGGCGATCACCGACGACGTTTCCAAAAATTTCCAAAATTTTGAAGCTCAGTTCTGTACATACACAGAAATCTTAGAGAGCAGTTCCTTAGACCGTAATGCCATTCCATATTCAATTCGGGTGTGAATTTTCTTTAATTTCCATGAGCCAATACTGGATCCGGTGGGAGAACCCCGATCGATTTTCAAAATACCCAATCCTCAAATAGGTCCGCTTCCTGAGTATAAGGTATTAAAAAATGCATTTTATATCCTTAAATAATGTGTAGAAATGATTAGCAATTTTTTCCTATTAAAAGGTTGTTAGTAAGCATCATACTGATGCTTCAGTTTATGATACCTCTCTCTCTCTCTCTCTCTCTAAATGCTGAGAGAATACTGTGTCGTATGGTATGGAATTGTAGAAGAAAAGATATATCTATCTATCTATCTATCTATCTATCTATCTATCTATCTATCTATATATATCTATATATATATATATATATATATATATATATATATATATATATATATATATATATATAGTGTGTGTGTGCGTGTGTGTCATGCGCGCACATAATTTTATGCATGTGTATTAGGTGTGAGACATATTCTTGAATTCTTTATGCTTAAAATACTAAACCACAACATTAGCCGCCATTTCTACAAGGGATGCCATTGTGTAAATTCCAGACCGACTACCAAGTGAATAAACGGGACTTCAGAACTTCCACATTAGGAATCTGGATTATCTAAATGGAGTAAAACACAAAATATCAGCAAATTAACCGGAAACATACAACAGGTTTCTGAGCTTATGGTAACACAGGCTGTTCAGCATGAGATATTGTATACCTGGCTAAAATACTTGAATCTCACGAGCAAAGCTCTTTTTTTTTCTCTCTCTTTTTTTTTGTAGGAATTACTCAGTAAACCAAACTCACGATTAAACGTCAAGGGATGAACCATGTTAAATGCCTGGTGCCTAAAGATAATATATAGGTGCTAATACGAGAGAGAGAGAGAGAGAGAGAGAGAGAGAGAGAGAGAGAGAGAGAGAGAGAGATGTTAAATATTGCAATCCCATGGAAGATAGTCAGACGTTGTTGCAAGAGAGATATAGAAAAGGAGAGAGAGAGATGTTAAATATTACAGTCCCAAGGAAGATAGTCAGACGTTGTTGCAAGAGAAATATGGAAAAGGGGAGAGAGAGAGAGAGAGAGAGAGAGAGAGATAGAGAGAATGTTAAATACCGCGCTCCCAAGGAAAATATTCATACGTTAATACGAGAGAGAGAGAGAGAGAGAGAGAGTCTGTGGAGGAGCTAGGGAATCTGGCGAGAGAACTACATCCTCACATGATTCACCCAAGCGTAGGAGAGGTGATTGAAGGTGATGGATGTAAACGGCAGATGGATGATGGCTTTGGAGTCAGTGGACGACCCTCGAGATAGGCCTGGGCGTGTGAGGGTTGGAGCCGTCGAGGGAGAGGAGGAGGAGGGGGGGGAAAGAAGGGATACGATGGGGGTCTAGCGTGCTGCTTCTGCTGCTGTTCTCGTTGATAACGTAAACAAACAAAGGGCAGCAGCCTTTTGTGTGCGACGAACAGCTGGGTCACAAAAACCCCCTGTTACTGTCCTTCCTTTATTCCACTTTGGGTCGCCGTCTTCTTCTTGTCCTCATCTGCTCTTCATTCCTCTTTGTGAGTCGCCTCAGTCTCCTCCTATCTCTCTTCGTTCCTCTTCGGGTGGCCTTTTGCGTCGAGCGCGACTCTTTATTCCTCTTAGGGTTGCTTTCCTGACCTCATCCCGTCTCTGTTCCTGTTTGAGTCGCTTCTTTGTACTCTTCTCTCCTCTTTATACCTCTTTGCGTTGCCCTTGTTCCTCTTTACCCTTTTGACTTCATTAATCGCCCTCGTCTCTTCCTCCCCCTCTCTATTCCTCTTTGGGTCGTCTTTTTCTTTCCATCCCCTTTTACACCATCTGTTTTTGCTCCTCTCTCACTCCCATCATATTCTCCCTCTTTCCCCTGCTTTCGTTCGCTTTGACTCATCGCCAATTCTCACGCGTTTCGGCAGCATCTGGACTAAACACTTGCACGAAATACTAAACACCTTTATGCATCTCACTAAAAGTTTCTGAGCATGTTTGTGAACAGTAAAAATTGAGGCCGTTTTTCAAATTATTTCGACTAAAAGTAAAACTTCAGTAAAGAAGGTTCATAGTTTTCATAATGCCAGAAGTCTTATCCCAGTGTTTTCAGTATGTAAATACACGTACACACACACATCCATACATACATACATACATACATATATATATATATATATATATATATATATATATATATATATATATATATATATATATATATATATATATATATATATATATATATATATGTTACAGTCAACACATGTAATCAGTCATTACGCGTAATGACTGAAATTTCAGTCATCACGCGTAATGCACTTAGGGACCTTTGGTCCCCAGGAGCTAGTACTAAACACGGAAATACATTTGACCCCAGGGACTAGTACTAAACCCGGCGAAACAGTGTAGGTGACTCACTGTTTCGCCGTGTGTAGTACTAGCTCCTGGGGGATCAAATGTCCCTTAAGTGCATTACGCGTGATGACAAATTTCAGTCATTACGCGTAATGACTGATTACGCATGTTGATATATATATATATATATATATATATATATATATATATATATATATATATATATATATATATATATATATAGAAAGGTAAATGCATATATTTTAGATTACTTATGATTACAGATATATATAATCACGAGTATTTGAAAGATCTCGTCATTTAGTTACACCAAGTTTATTTACAATTAAATGCCAACATCCGCACACTTAAGTCTTTCATTTATTGAGATAACACGATTAATTAATAAACGTCAGTATCTTGACGTAGAAAAATTTAGTTTGTTTATATCCCACTAAAGTCTTTCATTTATTGAGATAACACGATTAATTAATAAACGTCAGTATCTTGGCGTAGAAAAATTTAGTTTGTTTATATTTAGAAACTTAGCTTCTAGGAAATTTGAATACACAATTATTAGTTTTGTGTAAAAGAAAACTATTGTGCCGGCTTTATCTGTCCGTCCTCCCTCGGATCTTAAAAACTACTGAGGCTAGAGAGCTGCAAATTGGTATGTTGATCATCCACCCTCCAACTATCAAACATACCAAATTGCAGTCCTCTAGCCTCAGTAGTTTTTATTTTATTTAAGGTTAAAGTTAGCCATAATCGTACTTCGGGCAGCGCTATTGGTTCCAACAACATAGGCCACCACCGGACCGTGGCTGAGTTTCATGGGTCGCGGCTAAGAGTTTTTTGGGCCGTGGCTGAGGCCACCACCGGACAGAAAACTTGATTGTTCTTCGGCGCATTTTTTACTTGTTACTGTGTGATATCTCCCATTTCAATACCTACTATTCATTATACTTATTCATTCAGTGTTAGTGTTGTGTAAAGGAATGTAACTATGTGTACGGTTGATGCAAACTTCTTTACTCTTTCTTGCATTCATATTCTTATTATATTTTATCTATTCCCTTTTGGCGCTAGTTCAGAAACACTTGTGAAAGTTGGAGTGGACGAAAATACACTAACTAATATCTCTCTCCACTATCAAAATTATTAAGATATTGTGATAAGCGGTTCTCCTTAGTACCAAATGCTTTTTTTTCCAACGTGCCATCACTAAATTAAGCCCCATGTAAATCGCATCGTGGTTCCTTTGGACTCTTTCAGGAAGTATTTATTTGCATGTTTGTGATCAAAGATCATTTGTTTGTAGTGGCTCCTGAGCTGGAGCTTCTGTTTATCTGCAAGTCAATAGCTTGAGTACGGTGCGTGAGTATGTATATTTGCGCGCATACATGCACACACATGTATAAAGAAATGCATTCTTGTCATTCGCCGAGTTGAGCGTATTTTTTAGTTTGGAACATGCATACAATCTTGAGTAACTGTACAGATTTGTATAAAAAATATACCCGTATACTGAGTTTGGCATATGTTTTGTTTAGATTTCACGTACATGCGTCATAGCATATACAGAAACGCATAATCATTATATTCATTCGCTGGATTAATTGTTTTTGTACTTATTTTTTGTATGACCTGAATGCATACTTGCATCGACATGCATTATAATACATTTCTGTATTATATAAAGTAAGCTGTTTAGTTATGTATGCATGTGTGTGCCTACAGGCGAGTGGATTTCGGAATAGTTGCATATCTTGAGTTTCCGTGAATACAGTTTTTGTGGAATTAGCATAAATATTTTTTTTTTCCCATAGGCAAGGTCAACTTATTTATGACGTCTTAGCAAGATAAAATCATCACAAAAGGCATCAGCAATCAATAAATACAAACCAGTTTAATCAGAGACCTCCCCGTGCATAGAAGACATAGTAACTAAGCCTGCATATGCTCAGATCCCATCCAGTCTTGACGCGGTTAATGTTCCAATAATCAATGGAAGCCTTTTCTGGTCGCGGCCCTGCTTAAAGATACGACCTAGGACCTACTACGGAAGTGTTTGTTAACACTCAGCGTTGTTTGTTTTACAAAGAACACCTCCACTTAAACAGGCGATGGTTTAATATTTGTCATTTTCATTTTATTTCTGTTTCTCCCTCTAATGCGATGGCACTGATAGCGAGCGATAACTTTGAACTTATGCAGGAAGCGGCGCCCCGGGCCATTAGGTGTAAATCTGTGATAGCAGAGACTAATGAGACTTTATAAAGAGGAGTAACGCCTTGCTGTTGAGAGTTGTCACATATTGCATTTTAATGGCCATTTTAATATCAGATGAGGCAACTCTTATCTCTTTTCCCTCTTTTTTGAATGGGGGTTGGAGGGGGGGCTAGTTGAGTAACCAGCGCATCAGTCAGTGCTTGAAAAATTGGTGTTATTTAGGTTTGCAATAGCCGTAAGCATGCGTGACGGGACTCATACTTTAATACAGATAGTATTGAGAGTAGAAGAGTTCTGATATACAAAGGGAAGCTGTTTGTTTTTGACGTTGGCTGTTTGAAATCAGTAACAACACAGTTACTGAGCTACCTACTAGTTTCTAAAAACATTAACCGAATTTATTTGAATTATTCACCAGGACGAGGATCAGTTAAATTTAGAGTGGTTGAAATCGTTGGCAACAAACAACAGAAGATGACAAAACCAGTGATGCATAATATGAGTAATTTCCTTTTCGTAAGATCATAAACACTGCGCCAAGCCTTACCCCAAAATAATGGTCCTCATCATGAGATCATGAAGCACTAAGTCAGGTATTACCGTAAGTGACATTCCATACCATAAGACCATAAATCCCCAAGACAAAATTTCCCAACCAGATTTTAGGAGAATTTTGACCGTAGATGATAATTTACTACGGGATTTTCGTCTATAAACTAATTTTTCTATTTCACTTTTGTGACGAATAAATGCCAGGAATTTTAGCTGTCTCTTCAAGGAACTACCAGGAAAAAATCTCTCTATATACTCTTCTGGTAAGCATTGCACTTTACTTTACCACATTACCACATGTACTGTTCTTCATCGTCATGAAAGATAAAAACACATTATATCCAAAATAAAAGTGGGGGGGGGATTTGATTAATCTTTCGAGCAAGAAAAATGTTACACCCAAATATCATTACCTTCGTGTTTGACATCATATAGCTGTTATCTTGCCGTGACTGAGAGTGATTCCACCTTGCAGCCACTTAGAAAATGTTTAGAGAATGAATTCCAGGCGGAAAAATCCAAATAAATGCAAATAAGGAATGTCTTTAGTAATATAAGAATAAGTATTTTTCTCTGAGATTTGTTTTTTGCTTTCCTTCTGTAACTTAATTTTGTTAAAATTGTCAAGCAGTGTCAGTAAAATACTTTTCTATTCAGAAATATTATACTAAAGTATTTGTAATTTAGGGGTAAACCCAAACCATTAATGTTCTTTTTTGAATTAACTGCCTTAGCCACGTTTATTTTTTTCAAATCGGTCATCGATATCGCAACGATTCGTGTTGATCGGTAAAATTATAGTAAATATCCTTAATTTTTTTACTTTGCTTTTTTTTGAAAAATACTATTTATTTAGCCAAAGTTCCACAATATCATGGTTATGAAGATATAAACAACGTAAGCTGCTATTTTATAAAACTCATTAAACACAACTTCCACAGATTGTGATTGCTTTTCTGTAAAAGTGAATAATGAATGATTTCACAGTTTGTTAATAAAATCTATGTCCCCTGCCATTTAAGTTTCTCTCGCGCTGTCATGTCGACGTCACTTGCTTATTTTATCTCCTCCACTCAATAAATATTATGATGAAAGTGACTTCATTTATTATTCACGTAACGACTACATAGTGATCTCGATCCGATAGTCAATAATATGCAATGATATCGCGGCCAGATTTCGTCTTTTTCAGCATCTACTTTTGCCTATTCATTAAAGCAAAGTGCAATGCTTACAAGAAGAGTATATGGAGAGATTTTTTCCTGGTAGTTCCTTGAAGTGAATAGAAAAATTAGTTTATAGACGCTTCGTTCATTAAATGTCACGAATCCGTAATAAATTATCTTCTACGGTCAAAATTCTGCTAAAATCTGGTTGGGAAATTTTGTCTTACATCTCTTCTTTCTGTATACTAATGTCTTGTGAAAATCATAAAAGAAAGGAAAATGAAAGGATTTTCTCTCGATACTTTAAAGTTTTTTTGGTTGGTATTTATCCTTAATCATATACCATAAACTTGAAATAAAAAAAGAAACGGAAAAATTTTTAGTGAAATTTTACCTTGAAATACATGTTAAAATTCTCTTTTGCAAAAACGTCTACGTTTTATTTAATCAAATAATGGAAGGTTTCAAGAGTATTGCTTTTTTTTTTTTTACTTCCATCATAGCGTATAATGCTGTAAAGTTTTGTTTTCATACAACGAATGCTTTTTGAAATGAAGTTCATGATAAATAGAATTTTTTCTCTTCTTTTTTTTTTACAGAGTTGCTTTATAATGGTTATATACTCTTTGTGGCGATCTTTGTTTATCCGAAATATATGTAAGAATAAAACTTTATATATATATATATATATATATATATATATATATATATATATATATATATATATATATATATATAGAGAGAGAGAGAGAGAGAGAGAGAGAGAGAGAGAGAGAGAGAGAGAGAGAGAGAATTTATTCTGACAAATGTTCGAATATATTGCCCTAATTGCCTACTCGTCTTAATTAAGCATCTTGTACTTAACAGTCTGTATCTAAGGATGCTGAAAATCATGTCTGTATGAATGAGTACATGATAATATATTACAGAGAGAGAGAGAGAGAGAGAGAGAGAGAGAGAGAGAGAGAGAGAGAGAGAGAGAGAGAGAGAGGGGGTAGGGAAGAAATTTCTGTAAATCAAATGTAAATCAGTTCGCACATACGGGCCTAACACTCCTCTCCTGTTTGCATCATGCATACGAGCAGACTGAAAAGGATTATATCTGTTTGAAATTCGTGTTTGTAAGGATTCACAGCGACGCCGATGAGGACCCGCCACAGTCTAATTTAGGGGCGGCACGTAATGTGGCCCGCGAGGGTGTCCAGTAATTATCATAGGTCCCGCAGTCAGGCGCTGCCTAGTCGGTAGCGTGCGTGACACCATTTTATTATTTTTTGCTTCACCTCGGAGATGGCCGTCATTTTTATGAGGGAATTGACTTCGCTGTGTTGCAAAAGGAATGAATGAAAAAAAAAATAGAAATTTTTTTTTATTTTTTTACTCTTTAGTGAGCAAGAAGATTGGAATGTGGAAACCGAGAAGATACTCTTTCAAAAGAATGAACTTGGAGAGAATTTGGATAAATTCATCTATCTATCTATCTATCTATCTCTATCTATCTATCTGCTCTCCTTCCGTATATATATATATATATATATATATATATATATATATATATATATATATATATATATATATATATATATATAAAAGGAGAACACATAGGTAGATAGATAGATATATAGCATATATATATATATATATATATATATATATATATATATATATATATATATATATATATATATATATATATATATATATATATATATATTTTGGCAATTGATGTATATGTGTAGCTATTCATACGTGGTATGCTCTCCCATAAGCTCGTTCGCAATGAAAATACCAGATTCTAAAAATAGTAAAAAGAAATAATAATAATAATAATAATAATAATAATAATGATAATAATTATGTAATGTATATAATAATAATAATGGGCATGCGACGTATATGCTACCGCAAAATGGCAAAAGCAATATATTTAAACGTAAAAGTTCGAGAGAGATTTGCACTGCATTAGGGTAATTTCTTCGTCGGAATGAAGGCGCAAGCACATTAGGTTTTGCTTCAACATGTTAGTTCTTAATCAAAGTTAAGTGGACCTCTCATTAACTAAGAGCAAAAAATGTTATTTGCTTTCGTTGTTGCTTCCAAATTCGTAAGATTGTGAATGCATAATATGTGCTCGTTTATGTGTGCGTGATATACATATTATGTATATCAAATATGTATATCCAGAGAAGACGGACGACTGTTAGTTTTTGTTATTCTTCACAAATATATTGTAACTGCGTATATTACAAGCATACTATCTATCTTTATAAATAGGCATATTTATGTGTATATGGAAGAAGTATCAATATTGAAACGATACTTCAATAGTTTTATGGAACTGTAAGGCTGTAAATTATACAAATGTTTCTGTTCAGATGCCCAATACACACACAAAAAAAGTTATTCCATAGAGAATTTTTAAGCCTCAACTTCATCAATTTCAGGGATTCTCCACCCTTACCCGTTCTTTCCAAGGTTGCCAAAAAGTGTTCCTCATGATGGCTCACTTCGTAACCTTGCAACCTATGAAGCATATAAGTATTACAGGACAGCTAAGCCTGATAGCAGTCTAGCCTCCAGGACAGTTGCGAACTTCTTCTTACGCTTTTGTAGATAACTTACTTTTTGCGATAATGGTATTGTCCGAATATTCATATATGAATTGTATGTTTATTTCAATATTTATGTGGAAAGATAGTTGATAATTTCATTATGTATTTGATGCTCTACTTTCATCTTTGTGGTCGTAAAGTGGAACTGGAGTGAGGTGGTACTTTCTTCGGAAAATAATGACTGTATCCAGGGAATATCTATTAAAGCCTTGATTAGTCAAATTTGTATGTGGAATTACTTTATATACTTTTGACTGTGATTCTAAGAGAAGTCGTGTACACTCAAAATTATTTGGCTTAAATTTGTTCCTACCATGTTACTTTCAAGTTCAGGTGTCGTAGCAGTTAAACTGCTTTTAATATTATTAACAGTAATGTGACAAATTTAATAGCCATTGCCATATGAAAACAGTAGTAAATCACAGTCGGTCCAATTCATTAAAAAAAAAAATTTACCGAGATCATGCACCGAACCTTCCAAATTCAAAATTCAATTCTTCTTCTTCTTCTTCTTCTTCTTCTTCTTCTTCTTCTTCTTCTTCTTCTTCTTCTTCTTCTTCTTCTTCTTCTTCTCAGCGAAAAATTTTCCCGAGGGAGTGTTTCTGCAAATGATGGAATGGAGCCATCGCGATTATACGGCTCATCTTATGATGAATGCTAATGGAAAAATGAGCTTCTCGTCTTTTCGCTTATTCATGAGATTAGAATGCCATGATGAATGTCCATTTGCGGGGATGAGTGAATTTTTGAATATCCGTTGGCCGTAAGTTTGTAAATATATATATATATATATATATATATATATATATATATATATATATATATATATATATATATATATATATATATATATATATATATATATATATATACATATATATACATATATATGTGTGTGTATATATATATATATATATATATATATATATATATATATATATATATATATATATATATATGTGTGTGTGTGTGTGTGTGTGTATATATATTATATATAGATTTATATATATATTTTTATACTATATATTTTTATAATATATATATATATACACAGTATATATATATATATATATATATATATATATATATATATATATCGATATATATATCGATAGGCAGTTAGATTTAGATAGGCGTATGGATAGATTGATGGATGGATAGATGTAACAGTATATTTGTACTCAAAATAAATTTGTTTGAGTCGCAAAAATATGATCTCTGTCTCAAAGTTTATTTCCATTAATAGTCAAGTATTCCAGTGAATTTAAATCACGCACTTATTTCTATTGGCAGAAAGCTTAGGGCTCACGCAAGCATCCAGTGTTCATAAGGGATCTGTGTTAATTTCAAAAAGTATATAATAAAATGAATGTGCTTGAAAAATTAAGACTAAGAATGCTTCCATAAATATATTATATATTCAATGTAACGAATGTGCTTTAAAAATTAAACTACGAATGCTTCTATAAATATATTATTCAATGTAATAAATGTGCTTAAAAAATTAAGACTACGAATGCTTCTGTAAATATATTCAGTATAATGAGTGCGCTTCAAAAATTAAGACTAAGAACGCTTTTATAAATATATTATTCAATGTAATGAATGTGCTTTAAAAAGTAGGACAAGGAATTCTTCTTTAAATATATTCCTCCCTGATCAGAAGAAAAGTATACCTTAGTTTAACCAGACCACTGAGCAGATTAACAGCTCTCCTAGGGCTGGCCCGAAGGATTAGACTTATTTTACGTGGTTAAGAACCAATTGGTTACCTAGTAAGGGAACCTACAGCTTATTGTGGAATCCGAACCACTTTATACCGAGAAATGAATTTCTGTCACCAGAAATAAATTCCTTTAATTCTTCATTGGCCGGCCGGAGACTCGAACTCGGGCCTAGCAGAGTGCTAGCCGAGAACTCTACCGATTCGTCCAACGAGGAACTCCTCCCTGATCAGAAATTGCAGAGGGAGAAATTTAGTGTAATGGTGTTCCATACGAAGAGACAGACAGTCACAAAGAGAACAAGATTTATAAAAGGAAGAGAGAGAGAGAGAGAGAGAGAGAGAGAGAGAGAGAGAGAGAGAGAGAGAGAGAGTTTCGTCTAAAGTTTATAGTGAAACCATTGCACCAGGAAAATGTCGTCCGTAGGTTTATTCAAAATACAAATGGCTAGCTGGCAACTCGCGACGTTCGTATAAGTTTCCGGCATACCCCCGAAAGGAATGGCTTTTGGGTTCAGTCTTTGTGTAGTGTATTATCTTGCCTGAGAGAAATGCTAACGGGGTTTTATCTTTCCCCTTGCGATTGCATTTTTGCGAATATGTTTCTTGAAGTATTGTGTATATATAAATGCATGCATTAAAGAAGATTTTTGCTTATGGGTAAAATTTTTATTCGTCTATGCTCGCTTTTTTATTGGGAACGTACCGTTATAAAAATTAAGCTACCTGTACTGTTAATACCTACCGTAAAGTATCCAGTATGTTTGTGTGTGTCTTTTGTGTGTGTGTTTTCTTACGTGAGTAAGCCATTCAGTGTGTATTGTATATTTTTCAGTATATATATATATATATATATATATATATATATATATATATATATATATATATATATATATATATATATATATATATATATATATATATATATATATATATATATATATATATATATATATATATATATATATATATATATTTATATATATTAGATAGATAAATATAGATATACATATATATACACATAATATATACATATAATATATACACACACACGTTTCTCTTGCTATACCGTAAAAGTATAATTTTCTGCATTTATAATTTATATTTTAATACTCTCTCTCTCTCTCTCTCTCTCTCTCTCTCTCTCTCTCTCTCTCTCTCTCTCTCTCTCTGAAATAGTTTTCAACGATGTTAGGAGTCCCATTCCTCTCTGGAGTTTCCTTCGAGAGGTCTATCTGATTTTCAAAGAAAAGTTATTTTCAGTTTGTGGCCTCTTTCCTTCGATTCGGCAAAAAAAAAAACTGTTTCCTAATCTATGGACGATACTTGGAAAGATACCTCTGAGTACAAGGGTAGAACGTCCTGTTCTTTTATATCCAATTTTCATTTCTTCCTTCGTTTGGTGTGTTTTTTTTTTTTTTACATTCGATTTTTATCTTTTATTGTAGTTCAGACACGCTTTACTTATTTAAGTAAATATGATTTGACGCGCTGATCTTTATAAAAAAATATTCAATCCAGTGCATATTTACTAAGCAAATAAGAGAGAGAGAGAGAGAGAGAGAGAGAGAGAGAGAGAGAGAGAGAGAGAGAGAGAGAGAGAGAGATCCGAACGAATACCCGTTTTTTCCCCTGGAGACGGAATTCTCCTAAATCTCGGAAAGGGAACCAGATATTAGGAGTTTATGGCAACGACAGAGCGAGCGAGCTTTTTAGGAGACAACGGATGAACTCACTCGAATTCGCGGTTGACTTTACTGGAACTCTTCCCGAGCCAACTTTTGCTTGGAATGATGTTTACGGCAGAAGAGTCTTTATGTTTGGAAAATATTATTGTGATTTATTGCTTTCCCCTCGACGATGTCTTATAGAGGATGGATTTTAACATTCCTGGCGTCACTCGAACCAGTAATACTCCTAGACCATGGGAGTTTTAGGGAGCATTTTCTTTTTTATTTTATTTTCTCAGTTCTGAAAAAATATCTATTTCTCATTTTCGTTCCTGAATAGTTTGCGCAGTCGTAGGAAAGAAATAAATTTATATATCTCATAATGTGTTCCGATATCCCATAAGCATTTTCATGGCATTAATTATGGCTGTCGTTAATTGTAGATCTAAGTAATTACCCATCGCTTGCTAGTTATCAATATTCAATTACTTATGAAAAGAAAGAATAATTTTTTTATATTTGTGCCGTAACAAAAAAAGAAACTGATATTATCGAAAACCATTAATAAGTAATTCTAACTCATTCGGTTTATATTGTTTATAAGTATTCAAATAAGATTTACAGCTGGTATGCATGTGCGTGCATACACACACAACAAACACGCACACACACATATATATATATATATATATATATATATATATATATATATATATATATATATATATATATATATATATATATATATATATATATATATATATATATATATTATATTATATATATATATATATATATATATATATATATATATATATATATATATGTATATATATATGCATATGTGTGTGTGAGAGAGAGAGAGAAAGAGTGTAGTTCCAGAGAGGAACAAGAAAATAGCCTCATCCTTATTCAACCTCTAACCTCTTTAATCATGAAGACTGTGTGCAGAATACTTCCTAAAGATAAAGAGCTTCATGTACCTACCTCAGGAGCACATCGGCCGCCGTGTCTTCTCTCACCTTTACTATGGGGTTTCAGGCCTTTTTTGTCCTAACATTTCTGGCAATGTGTTCATCAAATGTTACTTAGGTTTATCTTTCACTCTTTTTCTGCGATTTCCAAATTATGATGCCATGTTCACCGACCTTTACCGTTTTGTTCCCTGTGCATGGCCAAACCAGATAAGAACGTTGTTATCAGACCTTTGAATAAATTTTTATCTACCTTTCTAGTCGTTTTAAATTGCTTGGCAGCATAGACGTAATCGGATTTTTACAATGATTTCAATTTAATTTCATACAAATTTAACAACTACACATGGCTACTGCTAAGAAGAGTTAGATCAATAGCCCAGGCATTCAATCAAATTTCCTTTACCGAAGAGTCATACCGTTCTTTGCAACTATTCTTTCGCTCTACCATCAGCCTCCAAAACATTGACTTTTTAATATCTGTGAATCAACTCCATTTATTTATCCTAAAGAAATGGAACTTACATCCTCATCCAGAACTTACATCATCACCTCATATCCCTAGCTTGTGATTACCCTAGTAAAATTGCTTTTTCTGGCATTCATTATCAACTTCTCTTTTAGGCTCGTAGAAATTTATACAAGTCTCTTCAACTTCTCTTCTCTAGAACCAGTTAACTCAATTTTCCTGCCCTCAGCCTTTCTACTTGACATTTTAGGCTTTCCCTACATTTTCCCTTAGCGCCATACATATAATTTACAAATATTAAGCATCCGCAAAAGCATCGGATGTACTGGTCTGAGATCCTTATTTACCTCGAATCAGTCACTCTCTAGCCTACATAATCTTACACAAACTTTACTTCGACATGAAACATTTTTGATAACGAAGATTTTACCTTATATATCCACAGCATGCTCCACAGATTCATGTCGGTAAGCCATCTGTGTAGGTTTACGAAGTGATTAATGTTTTCCAAGCCTTACTGCACGTGAGGTTCATCCACGATTCAGCAGTCAAAGTATGAATGAGGCAGCGACCGTGTTTTAGTTTCCTGTAAAATAAAACTATTGAGATTTATCCGTCCGTCCGCACTTTTTTGTCCGCCCTCAGATCTTAAAAACTACTGAGGCTAGAGGGCTGCAAATTGGTAAGTTGATCATCCACCCTCCAATCATCAAGCATACCAAATTGCAGCCCTCTAGCCTGAGTAGTTTTTATTGTATTCAAGGTTAAAGTGCCATGATCGTGTGTCTGTCACTGCTATAGGTGCCAACTACACATGCCACCACCGGGCCATGACTGAAAGTTTCATTGGCCTCAGCTGAGAGTTTCATGGACCGTGGCTGAAAGTTTCATACAGCATTATACACTGTACAGAAAATTCGATTGCGCCGAGGAAACTTCGCCGCATTTTTCACTTGTTTTCTCTGAAGTCAGACTGAGTGAGATGATCCTAGCTCCCTTTTGGCCTAAAGAGAAAATATGGGAGTACGGTGTTGATTATAATGAATGCGCTGAGTAGAACTAAGATGATAGCTGGCTATGTGTGAAAAAGATAGCAAAGAAAAGCCAAGGGGTTTAGGAGATCAGACTGCTGGGAGACTTAATCACCTTGGATGATGTTCGTTACAAGTATATAATGCTTGTGTGTGTGGTCGTTAGGTTTTTTTCCGAAAGACTTGGCGAGGCGAGGGCCCCGAGATACGACATTTGGAAAGGAGGTGTGTTTGATTTTCTCCTTTTCTTCCACGTTGTTTTCGTCGTTTTTAAAAACACATCTCCCGGCAGTCCTCAACTTACGATGCTTCCTTAATCACTGTCAATGTACTAGTCTTATGGCGTTAAGCTATAATAACTATTATATTGATTCCTTGCTTGAACAGTTCTTCGTAGGACGAGTCGGTAATAGTCTTATGGCGTTAGGTTTTAATAACTACTATATTGATTCCCTGTTTGAACAGTTCCTCGTTGGTCGAGTCGGTAGAGTTCTGGGCTAGCACTCTGCTAGGCCAGAGCTCGAGTCTCCGGCCGGCCAATGAAGAATTAGAGGAATTTATTTCTGGTGATAGAACTTCATTTCTCGGTATAATGTGGTTCGGGTTCCACAAGAAGTTGTAGGTCCCGTTGCTAGGTAAACAATTGGTTCTTAGCCACGTAAAATAAGTCTAATCCTTCGGGCCAGCCCCAGGAGAGCTGTTAATCAGCTCAGTGGTCTGCTTAAACTAAAGTATACTTATTTTTTTCCCTGCTTGAACAAATATTTGAAAAATATGTATTTGAAAAAGGGTCTAGAAATCTTAAGCACTCAAATCAGGAGAAGGAAAAGTTTTGCAAGTCCTGAATATTAAGCGAAATTATTTTAAAGCCAATATGTCCACCAGGAAACCCTCACGTACCCGAACAAGTAGGATGAAGTATGATCAGTTACTGTAGATGTGTGATTTAATTGGCTTTATAATAAACTCGGTAGTTAAAGGATGGTGTGTAAGTGTAAAGATTTATCCGATTTGGAGACGTTGCAATAAATCGGTAATAAATACAGTGTAT
>NC_089746.1:39424011-39431511 GCF_040412425.1 Macrobrachium rosenbergii
GCACCATACCATGCTTTGTTCTCCATTCTAATTAAAGTAGGATTACTTTAATTAAGGCTTGCAATGATACGCTTAAATTTCTGTTAATTGATGCGAAGAATTCTCCTCACTTCCGTAATTGCAATGTGAATTAGTTCTCATGTTTACCTAAATGAACTGTTTTCTTCGACAGTAAGGTTACTTTTTGGGAGTGTGCTCGTGTTTGTGTGTTTCTGTGAGTGAGATGAGTTCGAAACAAGCACGGCTTTTCAAGACAAGTTCGATCATCGCTAGTATAACTTGCCATAAAAAAAGAATATCTTATGACTTGACCGTAACAAAGGGAGAACAAACAGTTCCGCTACCTAGCATTGTATGATAAGAGTTTATCAGAGCACGAGAAAGTGAAGGCAGTTATTCTCGACGTGATGTCTTTCAAATCCCTATGACGGGATTAGACTGAAAAGGGCTTGGAAATCCTGTGATTCAGATTTATCCAAACTAGTTTTACCGGCTTGTTCAGTGCTCCAGTGTGTGTGAAATGGTACCCCGTTTATCGTAACAGTAACCTATATCTTCAGAGACAGATCCCACATGAATCTAGAATGGCTTCTGAGAGAGAGATTCATAAAGCTGTGATGTAAGAAACTTAGCTTTCAAAACATTTTTCTTCTTATTATGAAACACGGATAGAACTGAACAATTCGCTACTCAAAATCCTTGACTTTTTTGCGTTTTTGCTTGGAAGGTAAAGACTAATAAATAAATGGGAAAGAAATGTTTACAATAGCAATGCGAAAACTTGGTTCCGTCTTCCACATTCAGGATTTCCATGCATGTCCGCTTGAGTACTAATACCATGGCTCCAACGAAAATTATTGCACATGTTGTGCATGCAACTGGTGCCTTCTAACGCGCTTCTCTTTAAGCATCTCCTTCGCCTCACTTCACAAACATACGACAGCCCTCTCCGACCTTCTGCCTACAGAAACTCCCATCTGGGGAACTCCTTTCCCAAATATTTTCATCAAAAGCATCACGCAAGATTATGCTGGACTGAGAACGAACCTCCGAAGCGTGCTTAGAAGGGTAGCGGGATGATTTGCGAAAGTAGATTCATCGCCTCATGAATTGATAGGGCACGAGTACTGTGGTCTTCAAGATCACCGATAAAAAGGACCTCACAGTTAGTACTGTTATGATTACTTGTGCTCCTGTCTTGTTCAGGATAACGCTGATACTCGTATTTAAATGTGTACTCGTATTTAAGTAGGTTTGCAATTGCGTTTCATTTATTATATATTTTAACTATACTAGATTGCTCAGCAATTTTGTAGAGTTGTGGATAGTTAAAAATGGTGTTTATTAACCGTAGAGTTTCTGTGCACCAAAGCTAAACTAAATATATGTGCACAATATTCTTTTCATTTATTATTATTATTATATTATTATTATTATTGATCTTTTGTAATCTGCCTTCTTCTTCTTCTTCTTCTTCTTCTTCTTCTTCTTCTTCCTTAAAAGATAAGAAAAAAATATTCATTACTGTCGTGTCTATTGCATCGTTTATCTATCCACTAACCTTAATGAGGTAAGTAGGGAGCAGCGGTAATTGAATGAGCATTTTATTCCTCCACATCATTTCATTTCGTGCCCATGCTTTCCGATACGGGATTAAGAGGGATGTCGTGACCCGATTAATCGAGATTACACGGAAGGGTCGTTATCAAAGCCTTCATCAAAAAGGTAATTGCAGAACTGCATCAAAAGAATGCCGCCGTTTCCCCGCCTCGGCTGTGATTTGTCTTGTGATTCATCTCTGATTGGATTAAGACACTGTTCCAGGGCTTTGAATTCGCAGTAGATGGATTGGTGTGTATTATTATTATTATTATTATTATTATTATTATTATTATTATTATTATTATTATTATTATTATTATTATTATTATGGGGTTGAAGAAGGGTAGCTAGTTTGAATTGAATTTGGTTTTTTATCGTTCTTGGAAATTTCTGTGGCATGTTTTACTATTATTATTATTATTATTATTATTATTATTATTATTATTATTATTATTATTATTATTATTATTATTATTATTATTATTATTACCTATGAGGTAGAAGAACGTTTAAACCTTAAAACTGTTTCTTATTCCTCTCTTCATTATGAACCATATGTCAAACAATGCGGCATCTGTGTCTTAGTGTTATCATTAGTAATTTCATTGTTTTGTTAATGTAAAATATTAGCTTTACTGAAAATAGTAACTTTGTTCTCTTTCTATGTTGTAGTTATTTACACGCGAACAAATACCGAAAAGACGGTGCTCTCCCTAAACCCCTTGAGCCGGCTGATTGCTTTCCAGAAAATACAATAAGAACCATCATTGTGAGGGAAAGTTATAAATCTTTACCGTCTATAAAACGGCTATAAACTGCTTTTCCTACAGGCCAATGGCTTGCCTGCACTTTTCCAGATACTTTCTCACTTTTGTTATTCCTTCTTTATTTATCATTTTCAGTTTTCTGTGAAAGAAGACTATTGAGATGGCTATTTGTCTGTCCGTCGCACTTTTTCTGTCCGTCCTCAGAGCCTAGAGGGCTGCAAATTGGTATGTTGGTCATCCACCCTCCAGTCATCAAACATCCCGAATTGCACCCCTCTACCCTCAGTTTTTTTGGTTTTATTTAAGTTTAAAGTTAGCCATGATCGTGCGTCTGGCAACGCTATAGGTACCAACAACACAGGCCACCACCGGGTCGTGGCTGAAAGTTTTATGAGCCGCGAGTGAGAGTTTCATTGGCCGTGGCTGAGAGTCTCATACAGCACTATACGCTGTACTGAAAACTCGATTGCCCCGAAGAAACTTCGGCGCATTTTTTACTTGTTTTTTATTCGTTCTAGTTACTGAATCTTCATGATGTCAACTATATGGTCAGGTCTTGTGTCTAGAAATTAAATACACACACACACACACATATATATATATATATATATATATATATATATATATATATATATATATATATATATATATATATATATATATACATATGTGTGTATATATATTGGGATTTATTTTTCCGTGATAGATATTTAGTAAATGTTCTGAAAAAATACATATTTTAGCGATTGGTCACCTATTTGAAGATTTTTATATACTTTTTTTGTGGGGTGGGGAGGTATATGTTGGTTTATTTTTGTCTCGGGTGAATAAGTACTTTTCCTAATTTTGCTTTAAGTGTGTAAAGTTAAAGTTTATCTTAATGTTCGGTCGTCGACTGAGAATTACTACAGAGGTTTTTTTTTTTATCAGTTTTGATTGATTAGTGAATTTCTCAAAGGTGTACCTTGATTTTTAGTCGCATATCTGCTGGTTCTACTGATTTTCTCTTAGCACGCTCGGAGTTTGAGAAATTCTCAAAAGTTTTCAAAAGTATATTTTTATTCTGCTCCTTAATCTGATGTTTTTAGAGGTTTTCCTCCTTTCGTGTTATTCCAAGGAAATTAAGGGGTGTTATCAAAACCGTGCTATGTTTTTTGTTGAAAGATCTTGTGTTACTGTAGAGCTTCTCTTCACAAAAGGGCACCTTAATTTGTCGGTCGTATAGCTGGCTTCCTGTTTGTTTGAACGAATTTGGCCCTTCCTGAGATGTTGATCATTAATGGAAACTTCCTCCGAGGCTAATTACGTTTAGTTGGTCCTCAAAAGAGGAAACAAGGAAAAAGAAGATTTTTCACGCATTATTTCATTTCCTTTTATTCTGCGTCATGCCTTATAAGTTAACTTATTTTTAGCCTATTTAAATTCATGCTTTTCCATGAGTTCAGCTTGATTTATTTATACTAATTATCCTTTGTCATGTCACATCTTTTCCGTGAGACCAAATTAACACATTTTATTTTGTTTTGCCATTCTCTGTAATTAGAATATTCTAGCACGTGTTTTTCAGCATATTTTTACCCATGCCTTTTAACAATTTGCATTCTATCTCCAGTCTTTTTTAGTAATTGATGAAGTAACTACTTTTTGAAATGTTACTGTTTTATTCATTGCTTAAAAATTTTGGCAACTGCCCTCAATGAATTTTCATTACGTCAGTTGCTTAACACACCTAATATTTTAACACTTACTTTTCAAAAATTTTACACCAATTATACGATTTAAAATAATGTATTGAACAATTACCTTTTGATATTTTGCATTCAAGTGCTTATGGTACTTGAGTTATATTAATGAGCACGTAACTTTCACCTAAATGCCTCACATTTACACTCAAATCTTTTGTACCATTTTCATTCTTATTTTTCACTAAATGATAGATTATTCTGTTTCTCGTAAATTCTTTGCTAAATCTCTCCATTTCGTTAACGTTTTAACGTTTTTATAACAACTCCTTCAATATTACTTTTTCACTCATTTTCATTCAATATTACTTTTTCACTCATTTTCATTCGTTTTCTGTGTAACTAGTCTTAAACATATGTTTTATTAAAAGTGGCATTCCTTTGTGCCTCTGGTTTATATTTGTTTTAATTATTGGTTGTTGATAAGGAAGTTTCCTATACCCTTTTCGGTCTTTTTCTTTAAGTTAGAAATTGTTCACAAGAGTAAATCACAATAATTTGTCGACAATTGAGAATTATAGTAGATTTTCCTTATTTTCTAATTTTTGGTGGGGGTGGGGGGCAGTTTGAACAAGTAGCGGATTTTCTAGACTCGTATCTTGTTTTTCACAAGTTTATCTTGGCAAGTTTTGAGTCTGGGAAATTTGCAGAAGTTTCCAAATGTAAACTTTGAATTTCGGTCTTAATTCTGCTGTCTTCAGAGACTGCTAATTTTCATGCTGAACTTAAGAAATTAATGGACGTTATCAAAACCATGTTAAGATTTCTGGTGAAATATCTTTGTTATTGTAGAGAAATTTTTTTCAGAGAAGTATGCTTAATTTGTCTGTCTTATAGCTCGCTTCGTATTTGTTTAAACGAATTATGCACTTCCTGAGATGTTGATCATTAATTAAAACTTTCTTCGACGTTAATTTCGCTTGGTTGGATCCTCAAAAAGGAAACCAAGAATGAAGAAGATGTTTCACACTTTATTGCATATGTTTGTGCTCTACCTTTTATGCTGCATAAGTAATCTTTTTCCTGTTGTTGTTTTTCATTTACTTATGTACATTTGTTTTCTTTTCTCCATTATCTGGTCTTATTTTTTTATACAAGTTGTGCTTCATTATGGTAATTTATTGTTCTTGAGTGAAATTTAACACAATTGGTGTTACCAACCTCGTTGAACGTCTTATTTAACCAACTATTGTTGGCGAGTACCTTTTCCTATATGTGTTACATTCTTATTCAAATTTTTGTGACACTTTCATTCTTATCGTTCATTAATCAATAATCCATTCGGCCTTTCGGCAATTCTCTATAATATAACCTTTTTCCTTAAGGTTTTAACGCTTTTATAAGATTTCTTTAAATATTACTTGTTTATTTTTATTAATTTTCGTGCAGCTAGTTTGAAAAATTTCTCACAAGGTATGTCGCTTTACCATTTTGCCTCTGTTTCATATATTTGTCTAATTTCCCTCGAAATATTTCCGTATAAGTAAATGAGTATGCATTTATTCGCTTTTTAGCCATTGTCTTAGGACTCAGTAACTTTTAAATTTTCTTCACCATTTATACGCAATTTTCTTGTCCTGTAGTTTTCCTTAGGTTTTACTCATTAAATCAGTTTTTAGTCAGTTATATTTCTATGGCAAATTCTGTAACAGTAAAACCACCATCCCTCCCAATCCCCCACCCCACCCCTTATTTACATTTCATAAAGTTTTTCAATCAACCATTTCCTACATTTGCTACACTTTTTCACATTTTCTTCCTCAACATTCTGCATAAGATTTTTCTTCCTTTACCAGGGAAATGAGAGAGAGAGAGAGAGAGAGAGAGAGAGAGAGAGAGAGAGAGAGAGAGAGAGAGAGAGAGAGAGAGAGAGAGAACTTCTGAGCTTCTTGATTAACATGCAATCCATAATTCATCAAAAACTGTAGCGAAAAATGTTTGGTGATGAGCTCACGAAGGGCTTAACAACTTTCTAACATTCTCTCTCTCTCTCTCTCTCTCTCTCTCTCTCTCTCTCTCTCTCTCTCTCTCTCTCTCTCTCATATAGGGAATAGAATTTCAATCTGATTACTAATTTAAAGAACTTGATTTTGATGTCATTAACTGAACTGCGATTTAGATTCAAATAAAAGAAATAATTTTGATGCCAGAAACAGAATTCCATTTGTACAAAGTTTCAAAGAATTCGACCACTTAATTTAAACACTGATTTTAATGTCTGAAACCGAATCCCAGTTTAAATACAAATTCAAATTAATCAATTTTGATATCATAAACTGATTAAAAGTATAAACCTAAACTCAAAAGTTTCGTATAGGACTCATTTTCAAATTAGATGTCTTTTTTCCAGCTGCCTATGAGGCAAATTCTTTCTGTTTTCCTTTGAGTTCATAAGTAATTGAATTGCTGTGAGAAATAATTGAAGTTGATGTGTACGCATTTCATCATTTATGCAAATTCTCACGACCCATATATTTTCTGTTGTTCTAAGTTCAAGTAAAAAGATGCACAGCAAATATTATTAAAAATGGTTTTACACACAGTTTCAGTTTCATGTGTTCATGTGTATAAACCAATCTTCATAGTAGTGCTTCTTCACTAGGTAAACCTTCCAAAGAGTGCATTCTTTATTCAGTAAGTCACATGTCATCAATGTGGGCATGTGTTTTCAGTAAGACATACAAACAGACAGACAGACAAACAGAATTATGAATTTACGGTCAGTAAATTTCACGAGCTTGCCTTCTGTATTCAATAACGTCAGAGAGAGAGAGAGAGAGAGAGAGAGAGAGAGAGAGAGAGAGAGAGCGTATCTTTAAGCTCTTGAAATTGACGAACGAGTCTCCGATCTAGTTGGAATGTGTTTGGACGTAAATGAATCCGTCCTCCGCCGGTGCCTCATTAAAATAGATCGTTCAGGAAAGAGATAATATAAACGAGGGTTCAATCAGCAACGATATTTCTCGATTTATTTTACGACTGCAGCGGCCAGGTGACCTCTGATGGCGTTGGTGGCAGCGGGATATTGTTCCGGAAATATGTTTTTTTATCTTGTTCTGATTTCTTTACTTCTTCGCTTTTGATGTAATACTGTACAGTGATGTAATTGTGATATTTCATGTCACTATTTGATGTGACAGCGATATTCCATATATGCGCTGTAGAATATAATCAGTGACACAATAAGATATTCATTTATGTGTTTCTACAATGTGCATAAAAACAGATAGATAGGTCAATTACATTGCTTATATATCCATGTTTGTATTTATTTATTTTGTATTTATTTTTTACTTTTTTGCATTCATTCACTTAGATAATGTGTAAAGTGTCTTGTATATTATGACTTACCGTTTGTCTTTAACGGTAATCATTTACGTATGACTATT
>NC_089746.1:39441511-39471511 GCF_040412425.1 Macrobrachium rosenbergii
ATATATATATATGATCATGAAACTTTAATGTCGTCGTTAATATCAAATTCAACGTCTACCTCTGAATTTTTGATTGGGAATTATCAACGAAGAGGACTTTTTATAGTGATAAATGGACTGGTCCACTTTGCCAGTCTCGATCCCACGACACAGATACTTATCCAGCTATCAAGAGCTTGATAGCTCAGTGGGTAGAACGTCGACTGGAGTCGTTGGATAAGTATCTGTGTCGTGGGATCGAGACTCGGCAGTGTCAGTCCATTTATTACTTATAAATTCTCCTTCGGTGATAATTCCCCATCGGGGATATTCAAATGAGGTAGCGTGAATTTGATATTAAGCGACATTTGTAGCTTCATGATTGTATATAAATCACGGTGTGATAAAATTTCATATATATATATATATATATATATATATATATATATATATATATATATATATATATATATATAATTTATATACTGTATATACAGTGTCCATAAATTCTCTTTGGGTAAAATTCGCTGGTATGTTGGGCCCTCCCACGACACAGATAAGTCGCCCTTGCTATCAAGTCTGAACTGCTCATGCCCTGGACTCTCACTGAGAGACCAGTGGTCCATTTATTGTTAAATTTCTCCTTCGGGTCCCGTGGTGAGTCAGAAATATATTTCTGTGGAATGCTCTTTCATGTGATAAAATTTCATATATATATATATATATATATATATATATATATATATATATATATATATATATATATATATATATATATATATATATATATATATATTTGGTTTATACTTGTATGTGTCTTATCTTTCTGTTTGTCAGCGATTGTGTTTATATGAACAACTGTGTTATAGTTAGTATCTTTCATGTGCTCCTTCCTGCATTCATCTCTTCCTCCTCCTCCTCCTCCTCCTCCTCCTCCTCCTCCTCCATTTGTAATTACAAAAAGATGAATTAACGCCTGCTTGGGATTTTTTCGCCGCATGTTACAAAGGATGATCCTGTTGAATACACGTTTCAAAAAAAAAAAAAAAACTGACACTCGCTTGAATACGATTACATTGTGTTGATGAATTCTCACGTACACCAAAGGGACCATTTTCATAAAAAAAAAACAAGTTGTCTGTGTACATCATATGGAGGAAAAAATTTAAAGATAATTACCCACAGTGCACCCACAAGGAAGGTCGATATTGCTCTCTCTCTCTCTCTCTCTCATTCACACACACACGTACGCATAGACACTCAGACCATGTCTCATATGTTACCGTTATAATGGTCGTTACTTTTGATTGGCTGTAGGGAAAAAACCTCTCTGGATAATTCATGTCTGGAAACTGTAAATGCTGAAAATTCTCGTTTTTTATTCAGTACAGACTAAAGCGATAAAGACTCATTTCTCTAGTACGTTTAATTAAATTGCAAATTTAGAGGACTAATATTATGAAAGAACATCTCTTGAAGTTTAGATTCTCAAAGGTTATTTTTACCAAATTCCAGTAAAGTGCACTTCCTGTGTGAAGAGGAATGTAAGTAAATAAATGCCTACAGAATTTCGAATTATACTCCTGTGATGAGAATTTAATTGACGTTGCCTACGTGTTTGTAATTGATTAGAAATTACGTGGCCTGGAATTCCGAAATACGACCTGGGAACTAGAATGAGGGTGACATTGCCAACGTATCTCGGACTGAAATGAATTTCAGATTTATTGCAGTGCAAGTCTGAATCGAATTTAAGAGGCGTCACCTTTCACGTGTTAGATAATTAGGTTTTAAATAGCGTCGACCTATAATGTAGTCACATATTTAACTATATCCTTTAATTATTTACTATCCATTTCAGGGACCGCGAGTCATCGTTTTTCTCAAATATCTTCCACTTTAATTATTTGATCGAAATGGTACTTTGACACCTCCCGCTAATTTTTGGTAATACAGTGCACTGTCAAATGGTGTTAGTTGAGGCGTTTACTCTTGACTTTAAAGGCAAAGTCGCATGAGTCAGCAGGGCTAATCTACGCAAATGAACGTCCGCTATCCCCCATAGACAGGAAAAGGGGGACGGAGATGGGGAGGCCAGGAAAGTGGGTTGAAGGGGGGATGGGGAGGGGAAGGGGGAGGGAGGGACGGGATGGGGATAAAGGACATTCGAATGCATAGTTGGGCGATGCTTGGCAACACCATGTAAGTCAAGTGTAAACGCCTTAACTAAAACCATTTGACAAAGCACTATATTACCAAAAATTAGCGGGAGGTGTCTTGTATACTGTGTCAGAGTATCATTTCGATCAAATAATTAGTTTGAAAGATATCTGAGAAAAACGATACCTCGCGGTCCCTGAAATGAATAGTAGTTATAGCTTGAACCGGGTGTCAGTAGCATGTTATTGAATCGTAGTTTTAAACCCTATAGTGGACGCAGTCACTGAACGAACAACTTCATGAAAAATCATTCGTCGTGGTTCACAATGAGCATTGCAAATTAACATGCGCTCAAAAAATTTTCTCTGTTATTCGAATATCTCATTAATCTCTAATAAGACTTCATCTAATGCTCTCTTTAAATTGAGAAATTTTTGTTCTATAAATACCCAGTGTTTTTCTTTAATTACCGTGAATACCAAATGTTCTCCATCATTTAAACAGCTGTCATGTTCCACGATTAGCAATTGTTCTTTATTACGTAAACAATTCTCATGTGTCAAGAATCCTCGACATTCTTTATCTGAGAAGTTGTTATATGTTGGGAATGTCTAAATTTTCTTTATTACTTGAAAAATTACCACGGGTTGCGAACACCCTATCCTTTTTATGTGAATAGTTGTCAAGTAATGCAAGTACCTTTTATTCCTCATTCTTTGAGTAGTTGTAATATTTATATCCGAAGTTTTTCGTTATTGGAATAGTTGGTTAGTGTTACGAATACATGATATTTTTTATCAAGTTATTATCTGCTATTTTCAGAATACCCGGTGGTCTTTGTGAATCAAATGTCATTAGTAACGAATCCTTGATGGTTTCAATGATTTAGATAGTTCCTCGTTAGACAAGTCGGTAGAGTTCTCGGCTAGCACTCTGCTAGGCCCGAGTTCGAGTCTCCGACCGGCCAATGAAGAATTAGAGGAATTTATTTCTGGTGATAGAAATTCATTTCTCGGTATAATGTGGTTCGGATTCCACAATAAGCTGTCGGTCCCGTTGCTAGGTAACCAGTTGGTTCTTAGCCACGTAAAATAAGCCTAATCCTTCGGGCCAGCCCTAGGAGAGTTGTTAGTCAGCTTAGTGGTCTGGTTAAACTGAGGTATACTTAACTTTTCAGTGATTTAATTAGTATTCATGTGCCTCGATTACTATGTTCTTAATTATCTCAAAAGGCGCCGTGTATCACTGATACCCTCGATGTCCTTCGAAGCCAAGACTATTACTCTGAGGAATAACATGTGGGTTTGTGGTATCAGTACTGGCATTTCTTAACAAGAGATAAAGCTAGCCGAATCAGTCGCGGATTCCTCTAATACAAACATGGGGGATCGAGTACTACAGCCATTGGTAATTAGAATGGCCTCAGGGAATCCGAAAGCTTTCGTCATGCCACGAATCTCGTTGAGGCTCCGAATTCCGTTGTCTATAGCTGATATATTTTCTCTGTTATTTCGTTCCCCTCTCTAATTCTTTCATTTCTATTTATATTTGCTTTTTTGTGATCTTTGATATTTGTTGTCTCTCAGAACTGTTTCTTGTACTCGTATGATTTTTGTATACCCTTTCATTTAATATTTGTCGTCTCTCATGACGATGTTGTGGGAATTTTTCTTCCTTGTCTGCATTCTCTCTCTCTCTCTCTCTCTCTCTCTCTCTCTCTCTCTCTCTCTCTCTCTCTCTCTCTCTCTCTCTCTCTCTCTCTTTTATATCAGAAAAAAGTGTTCCTTGGTGCATGGAACACTTCGTTTGATTGCATCTTAAAATTTACCAACATGGAATAGAAGCGTTACTATTTTATGTTTTAGATATGAACGTTTTCATGAACTTCAATAGCAAAAATGAATAAAATTGAAAGACAAGTTATGAAGGCTATGTTAATATTATATATATTATATATATATATATATATATATATATATATATATATATATATATATATATATATATATATATATATATAGAGAGAGGAGAGAGAGTAAATTTCCTGCAGTGAACCTGAGAGAAAGAAGAATCTGTTTTATAGACAGCAGGAGCTCTAAATCCATCGTTGGCAAGAGTTACCAGTGTCTAGCGACCAGTTCGAGGTTATTGCTTGTTTGGTGCGTCTCGACAGAAAAGAAATTGTAAACGGAATCACTACTTTTACTAAATAAACGAGCATATATGGCTCTATATATATATATATATATATATATATATATATATATATATATATATATATATATATATATATATATATATATGCAGTGAGAGAGAGATAATATATGTTATGTATAAATATATATTATATACTGTATATATACATACTAGCTGACCAACCCAGCGCTGCCTGGAAAAAATCTGAATAACAGCCTACGGGTAGCCAGTTAAAACTCTGAATACAGTCTACGGGCAGTGGGTGGGCAGAGGGTAGGAGGAGGGAGAGGAAATAGGGTAGAAGGAGGGGAAGGGGGAGAAGTGAGAAGATAGAGGAGGAGGAGGGGGGAATGGGGAAAGGGAGGGGAAATGTAGGGGAAGCGGAAGTGGAAGGTGGAGTGGAGGGTGAATGGGAGGGAGGGAAGGGAAAGGGGAAGGGAGGAGGAAGGGATAGGAGTAGGAGAAGGAAAAGAAGGGAAAGGGATGGGGAGGGGGAACTGAAAGGCGGAGGGAGAGGAAATAGGGTAGAAGGAGGGGAAAGGGGAAAGAAGTGAGAAGATAGATGAGGAGGGGGAATGGGGATGGGGAGGGGAAATGTAGGGGAAGGCGGAGTGGGGGGGGGATGGGAGGGTGAATGGGAGGAGGGAAGGAGGAGGGTAAGGGAGGAGGGAGGGATAGGGATAGGGGAGGGAAAAAGAAGGGAAAGGAGGGGGGGGGGGAACTGGAAGGCGGAGGGAGGGGAGGGGAGGGGGGGGAGATGGAAAAGAATAAACGACATCACTGAACAAAGACAATAAATCAAAGATCTTATACTTCCACGATTCGTGCTCGGGTGTGTCTGTGTATTTTGTGTCGCGGGGAGGGGGGTGGGGGGGAAAGATCTGTCTCCCTTTCACAACAAATCGAAGGAGATTCGTTCTAGATATGATGATGGTAATGCCTCAAGGTACTTGAGAATTTGTATTTTATTGGCAGTGTTTAATTAAGATATGTTTGGCTTAAGATGAACACTGAAAAAAATGCGGTAATTTCGTCGCAAGTAAAATCTTTTTGAGGGGGTAGATCTGTCACAGAAGCATTTGGTGTACTAATACGCATGCGCGGATAGTGATGAATTAGTTCTTGATCGCCAAAGTTATGCCGATAACTACCAATTTTTTTTTTTTTTCGTTGATTATGCACTTAGATATGATGGTGGTAGGTCCACTAATTCTTCAACTGTTTTGGATTCCAGGTGCATCTGTTCCTTATAATCCCCACCCTCAGGAATATCTGCATGTCATCTGTCAATTATACGAGCTTTCTTGTAAACTTATTTTTATATTTTTCATCAGTCTGCTAGTAAAGGACCGTGTGTCGAAAGGCCTAGCAACCACTCCATTGTTTCTTTTTTCCTTCGTGGCATTTATATATATATATATATATATATATATATATATATATATATATATATATGTATTATATATATATATATATATATATATATATATATATTAACTTTATCACTTACACAATTGTTCTGTGCATTAATACAGTTACTAACAGGACCTCGTTGAAACTGGATACTTGACAATGAAGACTAGCAGTCGTGGAAAACTTGTAAGTTTTTGAATAAATAACTCTGCTAGATACCATCCAGTTTCAATGAGGTCCTGTTAGTAAATATATATATATATATATATATATATATATATATATATATATATATATATATATATATATATATATATATATATATAACAATACCTCTCTTAATAGCTCAGTGGTAGAACGTCGACTGTAGTTGCTGGATAAGTATCTGTGACGAGGATCGCGACCCGGCAGTACCAACCCATTTGTCACTTATATATTCCCCTTCGGTGATAATTCCCCATCGGGGATATTCCCGAGGTAGCGTGAATTTGATATTAAGCGACATTTGTAGCTTCATAATTATATATATATATATATATATATATATATATATATATATATATATATATATATATATATATATATATATGTGTGTGTGTATGTATGTGTGTGTGTGTGTGTGTGTGTGTGTGTGTGTGTGTGTGTGTGTACAAAATGGAACAAGAAGAGAAACCTGTAAGCAATAAAAGATATGGGCTTTCGCTTAAAAGACTCGCGTCCCTCTTTATAGATGAGCCCATTGCAAAACACGAAGGAAAATGAGACGATACAGGGAATGAGTCCCACAAACCTGAGGCAGATGAGACAACAGCCAAGTGAATGGCCAGTTTGTTTGCGTTTTGTTTGTGAGTATTAGCGACAAAGAAGGAAGTAGTAGTAAAAAAGTGTTTAGATAGAAGCGTCTTTCTTTCTGCCTATTTGTGTTTTGTTTGTGAGGATTAGAGAGATTTAAACAGAGAGAAATAAGGGGAGAAGATGGAATGAATGTTTTTCTTTCATTTAGTGTGGGGTTTCGTTCAAGAATCTTAGAGAGAAAGAACGATATATATATATGGACTGAGAGAGAGCTGAAAAATGAATGTTTTTATTTTAGCCTGATTGTTTTTGCTGAGGCATTAAAGAGAGAAAAAAGAAGAGACAAAACATTTACAAAGAGAGAGAGAGAGAGAGAGAGAGAGAGAGAGAGAGAGAGAGAGAGAGATTGAGAAAGAAAGAGAAGCATTATATATATATATATATATATATATATATATATATATATATATATATATATGTTCTAATGAAATAATGGGGAATGATGGCAATGCATTAATACTAGATTTGAATATCAAGGCGAATTAAGTAAATGTTTTTGCGAGAAACTGAGGGAGGCAGACAGAGACGGAGACACACACACACACACACAGAGAGAGAGAGAGAGAGAGAGAGAGAGAGAGAGAGAGAGAGAGAGAGAGAGAGAGAATGAGACGAGGGGATTTAAGAGAACGAGATAATTAGGAAATACAAAATGATACTCGATTACGTTAACCGTAAAATGGGCATCATCACCATTAATGCAAGTTCAGAAAGGCGGCCATTAAATAGGTAGTCTTGTTTACAAGCATTTCCAGTTTCCAATACAAAACATTTAAGTATATAGTCCTTAAGAGATCGCAGGGAGAAACAGTAACACAGAGAGAGAGAGAAAGAGAGGATAGAAGAGGATTAGATAATTAGTTAATGCAACATGGCACTGGATTAGGTGTACTGTAAAATGGACATCTTCAACATTAACGCAAGTTCAGAAAATCAATCATTAAATGGTTACCCTTGTTTACAGTTGTTTCCTGTCTCCAATACAAACAATCGAGGACATGTCACCGAATACTGGACTTTTTATCTGCGATGTGATTTCATACGCCATTGAATAGTTTTATCTTACAGCAAGCGATGTCACTGAACATTTTTGAGAATATTTTTTGTCTATTTTTCGTCTACAGAGGAACTTCTCAAATTCAAATACAGGTAGTAAATTTATCGTTATGATTTTTAAATACCCTTTTGCATTTTCAAATATCACCAGAGTCTGACCTTTCATTCATGATCTCTCACTTTTTTCATCAACAGTTTCTGATAACATTTTAGTCAATTTACCAGTTACTATTGAATCAGTTTTTAAATCTGAAATAAATCATAAAGTCCACTTATTGATTATGCTTTTCATAATAATTTCCTTTTAAATCATAATGAATGCACTTATCAACTGCTGTTAAACCTTAATATTAGATTTCCAATCACGCTTAGTATTTTCAGTTGCGCTAGCGTTAAATATCTGAAATCCTTCTCTCAAAGCTGGAAATTTATCGTCTTCTCTTCCATCTTCTTCAGTGTCCTGAAAGTCGTTAGAATGTCCGAACTTTAAGGTGTGTTTTGTTTTTGCTTATCTGGCCGCTTTTGATGTTGGCCTTTTTTTTATGTCTGTGTGTTTATTCGGTATTTTAGCAATATTTGCATTCCTTTTTTCCATATATTTTCATTTTACTGACATTATCCATTACGAAGATATATATATATATATATATATATATATATATATATATATATATATATATATATATATATATATATATATATATATATATATATATATATATATATATATATATATATATATATATATATATATATATATATTAGAAATAATCATATATATATATATATATACACATCACGTGTGGAACAGAGATCAATTTTCTATATATATATATATAGGATCAAACACATCAGTGTCTTTCAATTTTGAAAGGCAGGGCGAACTGCCCACTGCCCACTAGGCCGTACAAGTCATAAAAAAAGTTGGAACCTGAGTGCCACTGCACACCGGGGAACTACCTGGGCAAGCTAACTGCTTACATACCAGTTGTGTTTTCCCCAGCTTGCCCAGGTAATTCCTCGTGTGCAGTGGCACGCAGGTTCCAACTTCATTTATGACTTGTGTGGCTAAATGGGCAGCGCCCTTGCCTTTCAGTTGAAAGACCTGGGTTCGATCCTGATGTGAGTCAGAAATAGGCAAATGACAAAATAATGATAAAAAAAAACACATAATAAAAAAGAATTAATGTGAAAACTGCAACGAGCGAAAAATAATAACAACCTTTCCTTTCCCCCCCTCCCCACTTACTCTTCCTCCCCTCATCTTCCCCTCCCCTTACCTTCCCCCCATCCCCCTTACCTTCCCCTTCCCCTTCCCTTCCCCTTCCCTTCTCCTTCCCTCTCCCTCTTACCTTCCCCTCCCTCCTCTTACCTTCCCCTCCCCTCTTACCTTCTCTTACCTTCTCCTTCCCCTTACCTTTCCCCTCCCGCTTACCTTCCCCTTCCCTCTTACCTTCACCTTCCCTTCCCCTTACCTTCACCTCCCCTTAACTTCCCCTCCCCTTAACTTCCCTTACCCCCTTCCCTTACCCTTCCCCTCCTTACATTCCCCCTTCCCCCTCACCTTCCTGGACAGGGATAAGGGTATGATACACCACTCTCTTGGTCCTTTCCGGCACCTCTTCCTGCATGGGCTAATGGGACTCTTGCTTGTTAATAGCAAACACCAAGGGATATGAATAGAGATGAATGCACTGTCTATTGTAAGCAAGGAACCTCTTTGCTTGCAGTGGGCGCTGCGGAGAGGTGTGGGAGGGTGGGTGGTTGGGGGATGGCTCCCCCTCCCTCCCCCTCCCACCCTTCATCTCTTCACTGGCTGAGAGGTCCATTTGTCGAGAATTCTGGAGACCAGCTCGACATGGATGCACAAGATTCCTCTCGTAAATTGTTATTTTTTCTTAAATTATTCTCATTCTTTTTATTCTTTCTCGTTTAAATATGCTTTTAGGATGATTGCGTGAGAACATTCAATGAGCAGATTTTCGAGACTCAAAGATTCTTATATTTCTTCAAGCTCTGTTTTCCGGCTTGTTCTCGCTAGTACGTCGTTGACCATTGGTTTTGTAACGCCTTTTCGCTAAGAATAATAAATTAATCAGTCTGGTTAAGAAAACTTAAGTGGTTTCAATTACTTATAGATAGTTGACCATTGGTTTTGTGAAGCCTTTTCGCTAAGAATGATAATCAGTCTGGTTAAGAAAACTGAAATGGTTTCAACTACTTATAGATCGTTGACCATTGGTATTGTGACGCATTTTCGCTAAGAATAATAAATTAATCAGTCTGGTTAAGAAAACTGAAGTGGTCTCAACAACTTATAGATCGTTGACCATTGGTTTTGTGACGCCTTTTCGCTAAGAATAATAAATTAATCAGCCTGGTTAAGAAAACTGAAGTGGTTTCAACTACTTATAGATCGTTGACCATTGGTTTTATGACGCATTTTCGCTAAGAATAATAAATTAATCAATCTTAAGAAAACTGAAGTGGTTTCAACTAGTTATAGATCATTGACCATTGGTTCTGTGACGCCTTTTCGCTAAGAATAATAAATTAATCAGTTTGGTTAAGAAAACTGAAGTGGTTCAATAACTTATAGATCGCTGACCATTGGTTTTGTGACGCCTTTTTACTAAGAATAATGGATTAATCAATATGGTTAAGAAACTGAAGTGGTTCCAACTATTAGATCTTTGACCATTGGTTTCGCGACGCCGTTTAATACGAATGATAAATGGTTTCAACTATTAGATCTTTGACCATTGGTTTCGTGACGCCTTTTAATACGAATGATAAATTAATCAATATTATTAAGAAAACTGACACAGGTCACTTACGTAGAGACCACTATATACACCGTTAAGAATGCATATATGTGTTCACATGTGTGCGCCCTTTCGTGAGCAGACGTCAATTCCACTCCGCTCATAACATATGCAAATTATTCAAATTACAATAATCCCGCCGAGTTGCCAGCATCCGCAGATCGCTTCTCGCCCACAGAGCGATTCGAATCTGTACATTAGTAGTGCAAATTCCGACGGTATCGGGGACATCGGATGCTCGGGTATTGTGCTAACTTTGCGAGCTCGACCGGGAGCCTATTTGCTCTCGTGTGCAAATGATATGCAGTGTTCCCGGATTGATCCTCGTTCTCGGTCTGCGTTGCATGCAGCTGACGTCTATTTATAGAACTTATATCCCTACCGTCTTGCGAGGAGTCTCAAAGGGAACGTTTTTGAATTTTTTTCTTCCTTTGACAAGTAAGACAAAATCATTTTCCGTTCAGTGGTTCCTGCATTTCTGGAAATGCTTGTCTTATGCTTGATCATTTGAAAAGTGATATTTATTCTTTTAAGATTTAGTGCTTTATACCCTGAACATTTTTTTTTTTTATGTTTTATCATCGGAGAAGTGAAATGTATTCGTGTGTCAAACGTATAAATGAAAAAAATAACAAGAAAATAACTAGAAGTGGACCATTGATATTACATACCTTTGACTAACTTGGTAATTTTGCTAGTTGATATACCTTGTTTTCGAGTAAATGTAATGCAAAATCTCTCTCTCTCTCTCTCTCTCTCTCTCTCTCTCTCTCTCTCTCTCTCTCTCTCTCTCTCTCTCTCTCTCTCTATATATATATATATATATATATATATATATATATATATATATATATATATATATATATATATATATATATATATATATATATATATATACACACACACACACATACGTAAATATGTGTGCGTATGTGACTTCGGATGTGTATAGACAAACATGTTTCCCTTCCTGTTGCAACATTGTTGGCATTCTCCGGGCATAAAACGGTAATCTTTAGCAAGTAACAAGAACGTTCTCTCGCTTCCTCACGAACCATAATATTTTGTGTTCGAAGCAGAGAAAAGAAATGTTTGGAAGTTAGTCCGTTTGGTCTTGCGATTTTGCACCGCCTTGCGTGACACCTTATGACCTTTCTCTTGGCTCGTGGACGGGTAGGTTCGCTCTGCTCCGTCATGCGCGCTGGCTCACCTCATGCATGAATAAGGAATGACTTTCGTAGGTTTTAGGAAAGAGTCTCTCTCTCTCTCTCTCTCTCTCTCTCTCTCTCTCTCTCTCTCTCTCTCTCTCTTTTCTCAAACACAGACACACGCATACACAGACAGGCAGACACACACACACACATATATATATATATATATATATATATATATATATATATATAGAGAGAGAGAGAGAGAGAGAGAGAGAGAGAGAGAGAGAGAGAGAGAGAGAGACGCATTTGTATATATATGTATGCGTGATACTGTATCCATCAATGTATCTGTCGCTAAATGTAAAGATAGAAACGCGTATGAATGTATTTTTGTGCGTATAGCGATAATACGTTCTTTAAGGATGTATATGCGTGTGCAATATGCAATAGTCCTTGCGCACCTGTAGATATGTAATCGTGCTGCTGAATCCACATACTCCCATGGACATATTTAGATCTACGTGTGCAAGTGAATATGTGCACTAGCACTCAGAACCGCACAACAAATGTAGTTTTTTGATACAGCTGTTTTACATGGACATTAAATTCTTCCTTTGATGTCCTGGTTTACGAAGTTATTGTCAATTCCAGTTTAAAATTGCCAGGAGTAAATTAAATCCCTTCTCTGCGAATTATGTCGGTTGATTTTTGTTTCCCGAGAAGAGTTACCTTGTTTTTCAACATTAGCAGTTTTTCTTTTATATTATCTGCCATTGAAATTATTGTAGTAATAATTCATACGCTTGTGCAGTTTCCAGAAGTATCGGCTGTGTTTACATGTCGAAATTTATTTTAATTTCCAAGAAATTTATTTTAATAACATGGACCACATTTTTTATTTTCATTGGTTAACTGTATTTTTTCTTGATTTATTATTATTATTATTATTATTATTATTATTATTATTATTATTATTATTATTATTATTACGATGGGCTATTCATAATGATTGGGAGATCAATAACCAATGTTTTATGGCGGGCTTAATCTCACGGCAGATTTATTCCTCATCTTTAAAAAAAAAAAAAGTCTGTCATGTCTCCCTTATTCTGAAGTCTGGGAAGTTGCCGGATGTGACACTGAAAAATTGAAGCTTATTGTATAACTTGTCTAAGAATTTCACAAAGAAAAAAGTTTTGCACGTTTTTCATCCGCGGGTGTTTACAAGATTTTAATATTTTTTTTGTGGTATTTGCATCGTCTCCGTATTCCACAGTAATTCTGAAGTTGTTATTGTGCCTGCTAACTCTAAGAGGGTTTATTGTTGAGATTTTAAACGTAAACACATTTATGTTTGCGTTGGTATCTCTCGATTTATTTTTTGCGATTTTCGTTTCTATTTGGGAAACTTAATTTCGTTTTTCAGTGACGATGTGTTCGACTAGATTTTCGCTTATACTCCGTGATGATGTAGAAAGATTTCCCTTGATATTCAGTAATAAAAATGCACAGTCTTCGTGTTTTCCTTGAGTGGTTAGGAAAAAAGCCACCATAGGCAACCAATTTTATATTTATTTACTCATTAAACTTGGTTGTCTGCAGTGGCTTTTCTTAACCACTTCCTTGGATATGATGCTTTTATCTAAGGAGGCTTTATAAGGAAATACTGGCTCCTCTTTATAGAATGGTGTTGCTTTTACCTGTTGAAATAATCTTGGGCCTGAACTATCTAGGAAAGATAATCGTTCCTTCTTTAAATTCCAGAATGTTTTGGGTTTTTTGCCACTGTGAAATATAGAATAGATTGAGTTGAGGGTTAGTTTTATATGCCAATAATGATATTGTATCTCTATTCGTTGAATATATATTTTTTTTTATTTTGCCTTCTTTTAATTTTAGATTGTTTTGGCGATTTTGTAAACTTGAAATCCCTTAGAGGCATTTCGCAGCGTCGTTACGGGACTAATTGTGCTAGATCAGTTAAGGTTCAGCCAATTTGTTTCATACATAAAATTTTGTAACAGCGTTAGAATCCAGGCCAAACTTTCGTCGACTGATTTGAAATTTTATCAGCGTAATTTTTCATAGCATACGGACTTTTCCTAATATTCATTTTTCATAGGAGCAGCATAATTCAGCACACAAACTCTTTTACATACAGAGAAGAATATCTAACATATAGTTATGCTAATTTCGGTATATACCGGCAGAATATGACCTTTAGACTAGAAATTGTCTGCAAGGTCACCATAGGAACTTGAAATTCCGCTCTTTCTTTTATTTCATATTTAATTAAGGGAAAACTAGGTGTGGCGATCCGTATGTGTAGTAGCCGATTATCGTCATTGTTTTAAAACAGGCAATATGTTACCGTAGACATTTTTATTTTCATTGTTACTTTCCTTTGAAAGAGTGACAAGCAGGATTTCATTTCAGTTCAGTAAATTTACCGCACCACAGTAAAACTTAGGTGCTTATTCCAAACCATTTGTTCTTGTATCATACGGCATTAAAAAAACCATTACATTCAAGAGACCATTAAAAGACACTCTCTGTAAATGTACATGATTTTGCACTATTTTAGTTTCTAGTAACTTTATTCCATCTGTTATTTTACCCTTTGAATCCAGTGTCTAATTTTCCTATATCTTTTTCATTGCAGGTAAGGACCATCTTCGGTGCACTGGAGGTTATCTGTAAGTCCTTATTCCATTCGAGATTGTCCGTATTTGAAACATAAGTAATGCATTAGCATAGTTTCCTTTTGAATGTTTTTTGCATGAGAATACAGTAAATATATATATATATATATATATATATATATATATATATACACTGTATATATATATATATATAAATAAATATATATATATATATAAATAAATATATATATATATATATATATATATATATATATATATATATATATATATATATATATATATATATATATATATATATATATATATATATATATATATATATATATATATATATATATATATATATATATATATATATATATATATATATATACAACTGCCCCTCGAATACTTCATGAAAGTCGTCGAGTGTTGCGTGCAATTGTATAGATCAATACACACAAAATCTCGAGCAATATCCTGGCCCCCTTCTGCCTTAGAGGATCCGCAGTGCAACAACATTCACAAAAGCTGCTGCAATACCGCCGACGCGAAATGACCCTCAATATCATCCTTGTCTCCTTCCACTTCTTCCATTTTCGACTTCTTCTTCTTCTTTTTTCTTCTTCTCTGAGGGCCTAGATGCCCAGCGGCTGCATGCTCTAATTGAAACTCTCTTACAAACACCCTTCCTCACTTCCTTCTCCTCCTCCTCCTCCTCCTCCTCCTCCTCCTCCTCCTCCTCCTCCTCCTACTTCAAGGAAAAAGTGAAAGAGAGAGAGAGAGAGAGAGAGAGAGAGAGAGAGAGAGAGAGAGAGAGAGAGCGAGAGAGAGAGAGAGAGAGGACCAGAACGCGAGGGAGAAAGCGGTGGAGAAAAGTCAAGGCCTAAATTGTGTTAAGGTTCGTGGCAGTAATTTGCCTCGCCAAGGCTGTCGTGGCTTTTGCCGTTCCTGTTTTGCAAACTTGGATAGTCTCTCTTTTGGGTGTATTAAAGAGTTTATTAATATATTCTGACACACACACTCACGCACACACACACACACATATATATATATATATATATATATATTATATATATATATATATATATATATATATATATATATATATATATATATATATATATATATACGACAACAAAGAACAGTGACACTAAAAACGATATATATATATATATATATATATATATATATATATATATATATATATATATATATATATATATATATATTATATATATATATATATATGTATGTATGTATGTATATATGTATGTATGTATGTATGTATGTATATAATTTATTTGTTGTGTATGTGTATGCGTAATGCTTTCCAGACTGCACACATATTAGTAAATGAAATCATGATTCATTCATGTGTAGCTTCTCTCTCTTTACGAACACACCTATTCCCTCATATTACAAACGCATTATTTGAATTGAAATCGAATTGGATTAGAGTTTATGTTATCCGCGATTTGCTCGGAACGGAACCGTCAGAAAGGGCCGGAATCCGCCGCGTCCGTGTAACTAGCAGGAATCTTTTAAGGAAATGAAATTTAAAACAGATTTCCCAGCGCGAATCTGGCTGAGATGGAGGACGCTGGAAGCAGAGGCGCTCCTCCGGACGCAGTTTATGCTCACATTTTTTTCAAGGAATGGCCCCATAAATCCCAACGCCAAAACTGGGACTCGGGATTAAATTATGCAATTTAATAAAAGTCGCTGTGACAAAATGGCAATGATAACGACTTACGACGACGTATATTTATAGGTGTTTGCCGCTTTACTTTTACTGATAGCGCTCGTGCGTGCATTCATAACATTAATAAGGAAAGTCGTGTCTGGCGTGAATGTTTGTTAACCTTTTTTGTACTTTTTTTTTTCACTGTGAGATCATGGTTCTCATTTCTTATGCAGTTTGATATCAGCAAGGTCCACGTTATTGCCAGGTTCCTGTAAAGCATTACTGTTTATTGGCGTTTTGTAGTATGACGAGCCTTTTCTATCTTACAAATTTGAATGACAATGACTTTGGACTCATACTTTTGTCCCCGTTACTTTTAATATTGCTCAAAGGCATGCAAGAACGCTTAAGCGCGTAAAAGGTGTAAGAGTGGAAGGCCTTGAAATCATGCAGGCAACTAAAAGCCTTCACAAAGAGATGATGTAATAACTCACACGCAAAGCATAGACACCTCAAAGAGACCCTAAAAGCAGGAGAAATCATGAGAGCGATGATAATGGAAAAAAACTCGGAAAGATAAAAACAGTTTCAGGAGCATCAGCAGAATGTGCTTTTGTTGAAATCTGTCACGTACGTGTGTATGTGCATTTGACAGAGAGAGAGAGAGAGAGAGAGAGAGAGAGAGAGAGAGGAGGAGAGGGGGGGAGAGAGAGAGAGAGAGAGAGAGAGAGAGGTGAGGGGGGAGAGAGAGAGAGAGACAGAGACAGAGAGAGAGAGGTGAGGGGAGAGAGAGAGAGAGAGAGAGAGAGAGAGAGAGAGAGAGAGCTTCTGGTGACTATATCGGCCTGTGATAACATCCGACCATTACCAATAGGTACCATCTGTGACGTTGGAAGTCGAAGTCCCGCTCTGAAGACAAGGCATTTGTTACCACCCCCCCACCACCACTCTCCCCTTACCTTGGACTCCTCACCCTCCCCCAACCCCTTATCGCTGTCTCCATCATGTCCTCGGTGATTGACTCTTGTTGCTGCGGAAGGCTCTTTTATGGGTGTCATTTGTTGGGCAATTCTGGCTTTATAAACTAAATGGTAAAAGACAACGGTACTTTTAGTTTTCTGAAAAGAAAACTATTGTGCCGGCTTTGTCTGTCCGTCCGCACTTTTTACTGTCCACAGTTTTTCTGTCCGCACTTTTTTCTGTCCTTACTTTTTCTGTCTGCCCTCAGATCTTAAAAGCTACTGAGGCTAGAGGGCTGAAAGTTGGTATGTTGATCATCCACCCCCCAATCATCAAACATACCAAATTGCAGCCCTCTAGCCCCAGTAGTTTTTATTTTATTTAAGGTTAAAGTTAGCCATAATAGTGCCGGCAACGATATAGGACAGGCCACCACCGGCCCCTGGTTAAAGTTTCATGGGGCCGCGGTTCATACAGCATTATACCGAGATCACCGAAAGATAGATATATTTTCGGTGGCCTTGATTATACGCTGTAGCGGCTGTACAGAAAACGCGATTGCGCCGAAGAAACTTCGGCTCATTTTTTTACTGTTTTCATATTCTCCGTCTCTCTCCTCTTTACATCTGATTGAAATATAGACAAAAATATTTATATTAACATCTATTTGTGCGTGCGTTTGCGTTATTGGGTGCGTAAACGCACGCAAGCCCGCGTGTATATTTTTACAATGTTGTCGCACTCATTCATGTAAACCGGATGTTTATAAGACAACTGTAAATAAAGCGCGTGAGGAACGTAGTCAGACTCTCTCCTGTTAGAATTAATATTGATCATATGATTTAGTCCTCTCTCTCTCTCTCTCTCTCTCTCTCTCTCTCTCTCTCTCTCTCTCTCTCTCTCTCCCAGTACGAAACTGTAGTATTCCGCAAATTTGCAAGACCCTTGTCTCACGAATGTTAAGCTACGGAAACAGCCATCATTAGCACTTCCAAACCAGGATTGCACGTGAAAGCTTCACCATAAACCCGTGTCTTTTATTCTTATTGCCTCGATTAACCAACAAAGGACGATACGATCATCCCTACCATTCTTATGTAAATCTACTCTTGTCTGAAACTCTCTCTCTCTCTTCTCTCTCTCTCTCTCTCTCTCTCTCTCTCTCACACACACACACACACACACACACACACACACACACACATATACATATATATATATATATATATATATATATATATATATATATATATATATATATATATATATATATATATATATATGTATGTGTGTGTGTGTGTGTGTGTGTGTGTGTGTGTGTGTCCGTGCGTGTGTGTGTTTATCTGCCAATATACTGTATATGAATCGTACACATTTTTTGTATATAATCATATGATGGCTTATTTAGGTGGATATACTTTGAGAGAGAGAGAGAGAGAGAGAGAGAGAGAGAGAGAGAGAGAGAGAGGCGGGGAACGCCGGCAAATCCTAGAAAGAAAGAAAAATTTGGAGCGATAAAGCAATTTTAAACCACGACGAAAGAGCAGCGAAAACTTCCCCGGCAATGCAGCAGAAGCTGAAAGTTGCAGACATTACGTAATGATGCAGACGGATTTTAATTACACAACTTCCTTTGGCTTTTTTGTCGATATTTATCTGGCGTCGTATTTTTGCGGGCTTGTTCTCCCTCACTTGCTAAAATTATGGTGATAAGAAGATATCTAATAATGAAGCGGGTGTTCATTATGCATCATATGCGGCTGAAAGAATGAGTGATAACTTTTGCGTAGCGAAGGATTTCAAGGTATTTCAGGTGTCTGTCCATAAAAATATTTATTGTGAATAGGAATTTTCTCGCCTCATGAATATTCATATCTTTTCACACACCAGTAGTTAACTGCACATCAACAAACACATTTCTGAACACAAATGTGCCATAAGAACTTTGAACACTTGGTAAGCTTAGCAATTTTTTTCTTCAGACATTTATATCGAATGCGCACTGTCATAATTATATGTCCGTGAACGATGAATTTTTCATAAACAGAAAATATAGAAGACGAAAGCTTTAAAATAATAAGCACAAAGATACAGACCATGAACAATTAAAATAATGGCTTGGAGAATTTAGCATTTTTTTCAAACATACAAAGATAGACTATGAACACTGGAATGATTGCTCAGTGAACATAGCATTTATAAAGGTGAAGAAATATTGAATAGGAACAGTAAAAAAGCGTAGCAATTTTGGCAAAAAAAAAAATAGGGAGAAGGAATGGTGAAAACTATTCCCACTCCATTTTTTCACAGAGGATTTTTCACAGAGGGATATCAGATGCGAACTGCGATCATTATAATCCGCAAATATAACTTTCCCTCAGATATAGGAACATTCCATACAAATGGTGAAAATATCGCTAGCAAAGCTTATCATTTTTCAAATACAGAATTATAAAGCAAAAACATCGAACATTTATGCAGTCTCTCGGAAAATGAAGTAAGCTTGCGCATACCCATTTAGGCCACCACTGATTCGTCCTTTTATCAGTAAGAACAACAAATGGACAATTGCCAAAAGCCGTTTGACAGCTCTATCCGACTCAATCAAAAAATATAAAAGGATTTTAAAAAATAAACTTCGCCGATGCTACATCTGTTATCACTAGCTTTCACGAATTTCCTGTAATTGTAGAGAGGAGCCTTATGAATATTCATGGTTTTGAATATGGAAATATCCTCAGATTTTACACGGCGGGCTTGTTGATTTTCATTTTGGTATTAGGGGGTTCCGATGCGGGAGGATTCGGTTTTGATGTCGGCTGCAGCAATTGTAATATGGCGTCGTGCAATTGGAACTGATACAGTTAGACGTGCGGACAGAATTCAAGCCTCTGATCAATCCCTGGGTGGGTTGAGCTTTATTTTTCCTACCATATAAAAAATATTACGGATAAATAAACGAACCGACCGAAAAATCAAGAGCCATGAAAACTTAAGACAGAAAAAATACAGGATGGGTAGAGACTTTGAGTGATACATAATATATACCGCAACTTATCTTCATAAATCCCACACAACGGAGAGGACGACAGATGAACGATCATGTTATTCAAAGAGAGACATTTCCATAATGGAATGATCTTTCTTTCGCTCAGACCAGATACAAACAAAAACAAAAAATAAAGCGAAAGGAAATGAAATGGAAAGCTCACAGATTTAGCGCTGAATGCCATCGAGAGCCGAATTGAAATGACGAAAGAAGTCATGAAAAAGCAAGTACATGAAAAGCCCATCTGAGGCGACAGCTTCCCTTTTCCGTCGTATTTTCCTTCATATTATATTATTTTTTTTTTTTATCTCGCCGCTGGCTCTATCATTTTCTGAAGGAGGAACTGCGATAATGAGAGTAAATGGCATTATACTCGCTTTCTGCTTGGATGCAGCAGGGTAATTTTATTCCCTCAAAAGAGCTGCTGAGAGAGAGAGAGAGAGAGAGAGAGAGAGAGAGAGAGAGAGAGAGAGAGAGAGAGAGAAGCACTGAAGCATCACAGCCTTTTGTAATGGAAGCAAACAGAGGAAAATGTGATGCAACCAAATACCAAATAAAAAAATTTCCGAAGAAGTGTATCAGAGAAGAAATTATACAGCTCAAGGGACATTACTGCCTCACACACACACACACACACACACACACACATATATATATATATATATATATATATATATATATATATATATATATATATATATATATATATATATATATATATATATATATTATATACACATATGTCCTTCAGCTCTGTGTTCCCTTGTTGCTCTAATCAGTGAATCATATATCTGGTAGACAGACGACTGTGATGGGTTATGACCATGATGAAAAAGGGCTTAGCGTTAGCAAAAGACTCTGAAACCTAGTCTGTGCTAACTTTTGTTGCTCTAATCTTAGTGAAAAAGCATTTTGAAATAATATATACATTATATATATGAATATATTATAAAAGACTATATATATATATATATATATATATATTATCCCAGCTTAGTGATATATATATTTTGAAATAATATATATATATATATATATATATATATATATATATATATATATATATATATATATATATATATATATATATATATATATATATATATATACTCTGTATGTGTGTGTGTAAAGAGAGAGGGAGAGAGAGACCCGTGGATGTAAAAAAAAAACTTTTAGAAAACAGAGTAACCTCAAATAAAAAACATCTGTTTTTGCTGTCTAGTATGGAGATTATATTTCACATGCACTCGTGTGAGTATAATAGAAAATACCTATAACAATAACTGAGGAAAGCTCATTGCTGTTAAATAGGTGAGACTGATGAATTTACATCTAAATAGTTTCATATCAGTCAATTTTCATGAGAATTCAGTAAATGTTAAAAAGAAATATCATTTACGGATTTTCAGTACGCTTGAATGTTACTTTCTCCGTTCCCGAAGTCAGCCGATGTCTTATCCTCTTTCCTCTTGTGATAAAGAGGGCAAAGTGTATTGCTCCTAGCTCAGCAGTAGGCAGCCCCCCCCGACCCCCAAAACCCCTACCCCCATTCCTAAAAGGAAGCCATAAAACCCAAACGAGGACAGTACCGTAGTTTGTGAGTTTCTACGCCCGAAGGGGATAACTAAATAGCTTGGCATACGGCCACCGAAGATCAAAATACTGTTACGCAATATACTCCTATAACAAATAAGGAAGCAGAGCCTCTTCTGAAAGTAACATCAGTAATCCCATGTGATAAAAAAAGCAAATATCACAATATTAAAAGTTCCGTCTCGTTTGAATAATGTGCGAGAGAAAATAACGCTCCATCATTACAAGACTCGTAACTCCAAAATCTTGATTTTTCAGGAGAAGCGTTTTAAAGTTTCAAAGTCCTATAACTGCACCGAGATTTTGATTTAGACTTAAAATCTTCCCAGCGCCATCTCTCGGCCAAAAATGCACTTAGACTTACGACTTTATTACCAAAAGACGCAGAATTAAATGGGCAATCTTATGAGCTATGTAACTCAAAACTTCAAATTTTTGAGTTACGACAGTCTTGTAATGATGGAGCGATAATATGTTAGGATTCAAGCGGAAGCGCCTCCCTTCTTAAGTACCTTATCATACTGCCTCTTTAGATATCAACTAGCTGATGGGAGAAGCTTTAGAGTCTAGAAGACGGTTAATGTAATCCTAAATTACAAAAAGGAAGGAAAGGAATACTGCATTTGCTAGCCGCAAGGTTGTGAATGTGTCTGAGAGAGAGAGAGAGAGAGAGAGAGAGAGAGAGAGAGAGAGAGATTTAACATATGTCAGAGAAGAGAATTATTGTCGACAAACGAGTAAAAAAAATAACCGAGGTAATTTCCTCGCCAGAAAGATATCTTGACGTTTTGCAGCCATCTGGAACCGGGACATAAATCTTCTATTACTGCAGAAGACGGATGGATGTGATGTCCTTCTGAGGGAGTGAAGGAGGTTAAGAAGGGAGGGAGGGGAAGGGGGAGAGGGGTGGGGCACCTCCTTAACCCGTTTCGGGTTAAGTGTTATGAGCCGCATCCTTCTTCCGGTCAAGTACTAGAGAACCACTCCTGACCACAATTCTTAATTTTGGGTTAAGAGCCATGAAGCTACCCTCATGATTTACAGTCCGTTAACTACTTGATTTTATCGTAATTAATCCGAATGTGTAATTGTTTCACAATATGTAGTTGTATATATGCAGTCATAACTGTATATCAGTCCTGACCGTGCTAAGCAAACTTCTTTCTCTGACTTTACAATTGTTGGGTATTTATACCTACCAAACATGATATATTTTATTTTCGAGAGAGTTTTCACGAAGGACGTTAATCATATTTTTTAGTTATTATTTATTATTCCTTTTTTGTCATATTAGTAGTGTTCTAATTACATAATTTTATTGCTCACTCAGTTGGCTGTTTTAATCCAGAGACATTTTCGGACTATTATTTTCAAAATTTGAGGTCTGTAATGCACACTTAACACACATAATATCTCTCTCTCTCTCTCTCTCTCTCTCTCTCTCTCTCTCTCTCTCTCTCTCTCTCTCTCTCTCTCTCTCTCTCTGACAGATGACGTAGGTGTTCAAAACACTTCATAAAGGATACAGGATAAAGGTATTAAACATATTTACAGTATGCATATATATATATTATGTGTATATATACATACTGTATATGTGTATGTATATACATACTGTATATATATATATATATATATATATGAGTGTGTGTATGTATGTATGTATGTATGTATGTATGTATGTATATATGGGTATGGGTGTTTTGTGTGTCTTGTTTGTTTGTGCCTAATACCAGTAACTTTCATGTTAATTTCTGTGCTTTAAATGCCAACGTCTCTCTCTCTCTCTCTCTCTCTCTCTCTCTCTATATATATATATATATATATATATATATATATATATATATATATATATATATAGATATATATATGTATGTATGTATGTATGTATGTATGTATATATATACACGCACACACACACACACACACACATATATATATATATATATATATAATATATATATATATATATATATATATATATATATGCAAGCATATTCATATCAGGTATATAAAACCTTGATAATATTGGTTAAAATCAAGTCTGCAGAAAATATTCCTAGAGAATTTCCCTTTACAAAATTTAGTGAGTAACATCTGAACGTTTAACTGTATTAGCTCAAATGTTGTTACTGTACTTACAGACTTGACAAGCCTAGTAGATTACATAAAAACGTTTGTCTATAGAGGGCTAAACTAGAAATATTTAATTCACTACTTATAATAATGTATGATTTCTAACTAAAGGTATTGCGTCATTTTCCCTTGTGATATAACCAAAGTTATTTTATGGAAGAACGTTTTGGTGTATTCTGTTTTAGTGACTTGGAGAAGCTTAAGAACGTTATGTAACCTCTATTATTTTATTCATTCTCTCTAATATACCGCTGTCCTAAATTTCCTGCATAATAAAATCTCTATATTTACCTGTGATGAAAACTGTTACGCCTCACAGTATTGTCGAAAGACTGACTTTCTCTTTTAAATGAATTAACCTCTTATTATTGTTCATGCAAGGAGGGAACTGTGCCCATATACCACCCATGATCCAATTTTATAGAGAGAGAGAGAGAGAGAGAGAGAGAGAGAGAGAGAGAGAGAGAGAGAGAGAGAGAGAGAGAGAGAGAGAGATCGTGATAATCCTAGTAGCAGAGACCTTCACCCTAGTAGAAATAAGGAACCAGCATTTGGTACTAAACCTCCTCAAACAATAAGGAATAATTATAAAAAAAATGAACTCTTCGTTCCAAAACTCTATCAGTAGAAGTAAACTGGACCATACACACCCACAGTCTCTCTCTCTCTCTCTCTCTCTCTCTCTCTCTCTCTCTCTCTCTCCAAATGGCGTCTAATGGGCTGGGGTATTATGATCTCTCATTACTAAAAGCGATGCGTTTAATGGTCCCCCTGGGAGCTTCTGATTGTAGCAGAAGACAGCGTTTGGTTGTATCAGGTCGAAGGGAGAGGAACCATTGCGTTTTTTTCTTTTTTCTAGTTTTTGTATATCATTTTTTTGGGGGGGGCCATGCGTATCATCACATTTATATTAGACAGAAATATTTCTTTAAGATTTTTTTTTCTCAGTTCATTGCATTTCGGAATTTACGGTCCTTATGCTGCTAAGTAAAACACTATTTCCATTCATGCGGGACATACGGTAAACTTCCATGTATTGATGAAAATGCAATAGGGGAAGGTATTTTACTACTTTACAAATGATTGCAATCCGCGTCTCCCTAATCATTTTATTCTTTGTTTGACATAATCAAGTTTCGTATTGCCCATTATGTAAAGCAAATAGTATAGAATGTGTAAATATATGAATATATATATATATATATATATATATATATATATATATATATATATATGTATATATAAATAGTATATGTATATATGTATATATAAATAGATATATGTATATATATTTATATATACATTATATATATATATATATATATATATATATATATATATACAGTTTGTGTATGTGTATAGATATACATGTATATATATATGCATGTATGTATGTATATACATATACAGTATGTGTATATATGTATGTATATATATATATATATATATATATATATATATATATATATATATATATATATATATATACATATAAATATGTGTAATGTTTTAAAAATTCAGCTCGAAAAGTATCATGAGAATTTCATAAAAACAAAACTTGGATATATAATGATTAAATCATTTGGGAAACGCTGAATGACTCCAAAATATTTTGATAAGAGAAAAAGAAGAAGTAAATAGAAAGCAAGAGAATCGCGAAGAAAACGGATGTAGTTTTGATTCGGTTCAATGAACTCTCAACTGTCGCGATCTGAGATATTTTCCATCCCGAGGGACGCAGTAAAGAGAGCGGGAGAGAGAGATGATGGTGGATTTGTGAAAATTGTAAAAAAATATATATAAAAAATGCAACCTAAAGGATCCCCCCCTCGGGAAAGGGAGTACACATGAGAATGTTATGGAAAATGGACCGTATCTTATATTAGTTTTCATATGTACCTTTTGTGACTCAAAGATTTTAAATGGAGACTGAACCAAAAACAGTAAAAAAATAAATATCATTCCCTGACAAACGATTTATGAAATTTAAAGGAACTTTTTCAGCCATTTTAGAGGATGCTGTTTCTAGTGAGATATTTAAAGCCATTACCAGAATCAACTGACCGTTAGAAAGAATAAAGGGCTTAGGTTGCGACTCTGTGGCTTTTAGCTCTCTGTGCAAAGACTCGAAGCACATACAGTGCCTTGCTTTTTTTATAAATATTTCAAAGAGAAGCTTTGGCATTTTGTTTATATATATATATATATATATATATATATATATATATATATATATATATATATATATATATATATATATATATACGAGTATATATATATATATATATATATATATATATATATATATATATATATATATATATATATATATATATATATATATATTTACAAAATGCTCATTTGATAAAAGTCCAGTTATATGGCCAGTAATGGAGAATGATAACATACTTAGCATGCATCGTCAGCATTTTAAAGTTTGTAATACTTGATTATATGATACACTGTTATTTTGCATTATCGTTCCCACTGGAGCTGTTGGTTTATAGCAAGTGATATGTAAACAAACAGCGCAAGAAAGGATTGTCTTTAGATAAAAGTAGGTAGACTGGAGGAAGATTTAAGAATGAAGTTGGAAACAGGGGTGTGAGAATGATATGAACGAATTTCTCTTCCCAGGGGAAGATACAATAAATAGATAGGTGCTTTCGAAGCTATGTCTTAAGTCGAGCTGATCCCCAATTAGTAGGGGAGTGGAAGATATGATAGCTGAGGGTTTTAGTAGTATTACTTTATATATATATATATATATATATATATATATATATATATATATATATATATATATATATCATTGGTAAAATATATTTTACCAATGAGCAGGGTCACAGAAGGAAGCGCTCTGAAATATATATGGTTGCAACGTTCAAATAGTGTTTTATGGGCTTTCTTACTGTCATATTACACTGTGGTATTACAGTAAAAGACATTCATATATATATATATATATATATATATATATATATATATATATATATATATATATATATATATATATATATATATATATATGTATATATATATATATATATATATATATATATATATATATATATATATATATTACATACATACTTACATACATACATATATATATATATATATATATATATATATATATATATATATATATATATATATATATTACATACTTACATACATGCATATATATATATATATATATATATATATATATATATATATATATATATATATATATATATATATATATATATATATATATACTGTATATGTATGTGTGTATATATATTCAACATAAGATTGCTTCTTTCAACTTTATTCAACTTTACTCTCTTTCTGCAGATTATCTCCCTCTACTTCCTGAGTTCATCATTCAGTCTTCCAAAAGAACCTCTAATTTTTTAGATTCTTTCTTTCTCTCACTGTCTCCTCACTTCCAGGTAATTTCTCTCATATTTTTCTGTTCCATTCTTCCTCGTACCTTCAAAAACGCCTCCAAAGAACCTTTTCTTCTTTAACACCCTTTCTCCTTTTGTTCCTTCGTCCTTTGTTTCTTGTCTTTCTTACCACCTTTACGTCACTGCCTGCTGTTCGAAAGAATGAACGCCCGGGCCAGCGCTTTACCCCCATTTTTGCTTTTAATCTCTGTCCATTTCTCATTCAGCTTTTCTTTATGCAATGTTTGTAAAATACACAACATTTCAAATAAGTTCAAGTGATGAGTATGGACATACATCTTCGGCGACTTAGCTAGAGTTCAGATAGACCTCTCAAGTCTGAATAATTCTAATGAAATACGTTCCTGCCGTCCCCAAGAACTAGGAATATGTTAATGGGTGGCCTGGCTGACGATTGCAACGACAGAGTTCGTTCCAAGGCTATGGTTCACAAGTCCACCCAAGTGTAAGGGAAAAGGCGTCTGGCTAGCAACACTACCCTAAAAGGGTAACACTGAAGAACAACGGGCTGCATTCTTCGGCCCCTCCCATTTCAGAGCAAAAGTATAAAAAGTTTTATGTTGGTAATATATATAAATAATATTATATATATATATATATATATATATATATATATATATATAATTTGTACATATATATATATATAATATATATTGTACATACATACATACATACATACATACATACATACATACATACATACATACATACATACATACATATATAGTCATTAGCCTTTTTCCCTTATGTTTTAGAGGGGGTGGCGCCAGAAGATTACAATCCGCTGTTTCTCAACGTTACCTTTGATGTAGTGTTGCTAGCCTGACCCCCTTTTTTCTTGCCCCATAATAGATGCCGGTACCTATTTACACTCGGGTCGCAGGAATCGTTAGCCACGGTACCCATTGACCCTTTCCTAGCTCACAGGGATGATAGGGCTGTAATTCAGTGGAATCTATTGGACCTGAGCGAGTTTTGAAACTCGAGACCAAGGAGTGGAAGTCGTCGCAGATAAATATTCATACTTATGACTCTTATCAAGATTATTCGTTATATATTTTTACTAGTTAGTGTCTTAGTGAACTTGAACCTATTTAAACAACTGTTTATGACACACATGTAGCAGAACAACAAAAAAATGGTGAATGAGAAATGAACAGATATTGAAAGCAAAAATGGCAGTACGACGTTGGCCGGGAACTTATTCTCTGGAACAGCAGGCAGTGACGTAAAGGCAGTAAGAAAGGCCGGAAACAAAAGGAAGAAAGAACAAAAGGATAAAGGGTGTTAAAGAAGAAAAGGCCGTTTGGAGGCGTTTCTCGAGGTACGAGGAAGAATGGCACAGAAAAATATTACTTGGAAGTGAGGAGACAGTGAATGAAAAAAGATGCTAAAAAATTAAAGGTTGTTTGGAAGATTGAATGAGCTCAGAGAGACTAGGGAGATAATCTGGAGAAAGAGAATTAAGTTAATGATTCGGAATTTCTCATGCTGAGGATAATGTGGGACAATGTACTCTTACTCTTATGGCGTAATTATTTTCACGGAATTTTGAGTTATTTGTGTGGAGAAGGGATGTTTTCTGAGAACGAAAATTAGAATGAATTTTGAGGGATGAAATAACATATAGCCTGTACAAACATTAGAGGGAATTAGATTGAAAGGGTTCTTAAGAAATATGTTTCATAATAAAAGTAACTTTAATAACATCCTTTTGAAATCCCTCGTCACATTGAAAAGGAAATTATAGCGTCAACACTAAATGTTTTATTATAGTGTTTAGAACATTTTTTATTATTTTGACGGAAGGTTTTGTATAGTAAAACGACCATTTATAGTATATTTAGAGTACATCTTTCTTCAGTTGAGATAACGTAGATGACTGGCCGATCCTGATCAAAGAGCGTGGTCTCTATAGATTCAATAAAAACGAATAATTGTCCTTCTGAAAGGCAGTTGTGATGAGTGGAAACGGAGCTAGTAATAAAAAGAATTTATAGTTGGAGATGACTCTACTTTAAATTGAGATATTGTAAGGAGTAAGAGCCTCATTAGGCAAAGGCTGTGTGGAAAGTTTGGAAATAAGAGAAATTTTCATTGTCGCAAATCAGCATCTCGAGGAAGGGTGTGATAGAATCCCCAAAGTTATGGCGGAAAGTGATGACGATCTATAGTATTGATGGTAGTGATTCAATTGTGATTTCCAGAATTTACGATGAAAGAAAGACTAGTTTGGTGGAGGTATTTCTACCAAAGAGAGTATTCAGAATTAAAAATAGCTCTCAAGATATGGTGTGTTTTTAGTTTTTATCCATTCAACACTCGTGGTTTATGTATAGTAACTAAAATATCAAAGCTGGACTTTGTGGCTGTTAACCATATGTTCTTTCAAAAATGATTGACGATTTAAAGAGAGCTGAAAACAAAAACATGAAAAAGTGGAATATGAGAAGAGATTTCAATTAGGAGTTAAAGTAAAAGAAACGGAAAATCAAATAAATACTTGAAACTGCACAATAAAAACAGAATTACCATGTAAGGATGAAAGGTAAACAGAAAGCGGGATTGGAACGTGAATTGATTTTTTGAAGGTGAATTTTTAGATTGATAAAGAAGCAAGTCACTAAGTAAACTGTCTCATGAAAAGTAGCAGGAGTTCTGTTCTTAATACCGAAAACAAGTGTCTTATTGAGCAAAAAAAAAAAATTAAACTAATGGAGACATCCCTGTTTCAATTGTCGTAAACTTATGAAGAAGATAGAAATATGCTAATACTTTGAAGGTGCCTTCCTTGGTAAACACGAAGCGAAATGTGATGAGATAAAAAGTGCTTACAA
>NC_089746.1:39476511-39514011 GCF_040412425.1 Macrobrachium rosenbergii
AGAGAGAGAGAGAGAGAGAGAGAGAGAGAGAGAGAGAGAGAGAGAGAGAGAGAGAGAGAGAGAGGTACTTGTAACTCTTGGTGTATGGCTTTTTCTCATTAACGACTAAAGTGTATTTATTGTAATTAGCCTTTAGTGTTACAGTGTTACTCTAATGATATATATGTGTGTGTGTGTGTATGTATAACAGCCACAATTCCTTCTTAAATTTTCGAATTCCTCATACTTTCTGGATACGCTTGTCACCACAAAGCCTGAGATCCAAATGCAAGATTATGAAGTAATTTTGATGACCGTAGGGAGACTCGATCCCCATCCAGAATATCAGAATGAGGCCACGTTGCCGACCTCGTTCTGATAGTCTGGATACGGGTTCAAATCCAGCTACGGACATCAGATTTACTTCACATTTTTGCATTTGGATCAAAATTTTTATAGTGACAAGGGATCCAAAAAGTGTGAAGAATTCGAAAAGTTAAGAGGCCATTAAGGTTATTACAATTACATACGTATGTAGTAGTAAAAGGTGGCTAGTAGATTTTATATATATATATATATATATATATATATATATATATATATATATATATATATATATATATATATAAATATATATATATATATATATATATATATATATATATATATATATATATATATATATATATATATATATATATATATAAACCAAATTAATGATTGGTATGGATGATACATATGAGCAAGCGTAATGCTACCTGATTCTCTCTCTCTCTCTCTCTCTCTCTCTCTCTCTCTCTCTCTCTCTCTTCTCTCTCTCTGTCTCTGTATATATATATATATATATATATATATATATATATATATACATATATATATATATATATATATATATATATATATATATATATATATATAATGCATACAGACACACCTCACACACAAATTATATATATAATTTGTGTGTGGGGTGTGTGTGTATGCATTATATATATATATATATATATATATATATATATATATATATATATATATATATATATATATATATATAGAGAGAGAGAGAGAGAGAGAGAGAGAGAGAGAGAGAGAGAGAGAGAGAGAGAGAGAGAGAGAGAGAGAGAGAGAGAGAGAAAGAAAGAAACAATCAGGTAGCATTACTCTTGCTCATCTGGATCATCCATACCAATCATTCTTTTGGTTTTTCTAATACGAGAATAAAGTCGAAGAAACGCCTAAATCCACACAAACGCAAAAAGGCGTCTTTGCAGAAGAGAGCAGCAAGAGAAAGACCCACTAACCCGCGCGTAATGTTAATTTCATCCCAAGAGAATTAGTTCGTATCATGTCCAGGATCGTCAGCAAATATTGTCGGGCGTTCAGATCGGGACATTAAGATCTGGCGCTGTTGGTAATGTAGCCATTAAATCGTAACAGGGCTTCAGATCCGGCAGAATTGCAGGAATAATGAAAGAATTATCTTTGGTGATGGCGGAGGAAATTTCAGCGCAAATGGGGATGCGGAGTCTTTGTGGACCGAATAAAGAAATACTTCGGCGATTTACCAGTCCATTCAGTTTTTTTTTATTAGTTTTTGTGTTAATAAATGTAACTGTAGTTGCATAGCTGGTTTTTGCAATGATTCCAATGCTAAATTGTTCATACTATAAAAAATAAGCGAAAGGAGGATCATGCTTTCTCTCTCTCTCTCTCTCTCTCTCTCTCTCTCTCTCTCTCTCTCTCTCTCTCCTGATTGCACGATCTTCAAGAAATTCGCTTTAGACAAACTTAAATAGTCATTGCATCCCGGCTGTTACAGTTCCAATTAAGAGAAAGAAAATATATAAAATGGAAAAACATTTTTCGTCGTTTCAGCTCCAATAAAAAAAAATAATACTCGAAAATTCCCTGCGCATGCGCTGTGATTTTTGCCTGGAATCAAGTAAAAGAGATTACTGGGGGATTTCGAAGGCAATGAAAGCTTAATGTGGTATTAATGTAATGATTCTCATGAAGGCCGGAAGAGATTTTCCCCAGCTCTTAAGGATACTTGCCATGAGCCAGAAAAAAATTCTTTTGTCTCTTCCGAGCGGCAGGAAATAGTTCAGTAAGAAATTCATATTTTTTATGCATTACAGTAATTAGTTTGTTCTTTTTTTATAGGATATATATATGTTATATATATGTATATATATATATATATATATATATATATATATATATATATATATATATATATATATATATATATATATATATATATATATATATATATATATGTGTGTGTATACTTATATAGTATATATATACATATATATACATATATATATATATATATATATATATATATATATATATATATATATATATATATATATATAATATTATATATTTATGTATATGTGCTTATGTAATACACACACACACATATATACCTGGTATATATATAATATGATAAAATACAAAGATCACTGAATGTCATTATGAAAAAAGTTTATACACTTCCTTTGTTTCCTGGAGGTACATTTCCCAGGAACAGCCCAGAAAAAAAAAAAAAAAAGAATCTCTCTAAAGAGAGACGAGCTTCCAGCTGGGCGAAGAGATGGAAACCGTAGATTAATGTATGGGTAATTACGTGCAGTAACTTCACAGAGGCTGCCTCACTTTATACAGAGAAGGGAAGCTCTTTTCAGCAACGTCGGAGGAGGATTTTTCACACGACCATTCCACAATTTTCGAGTGTCGCCTCACAGCGCTTCGGTGGTCCACGCGCGACATGTAATTAAAAATGTTAGCACTCAGCTGTACGTTCTCGTTTTTTGTTCATACTCGGGCTTCCCGGCCTCTTAACGTATTTTATGCGGGAGCTTGCCGCAGGCCCTCCTTAATTAATAACATTGCTGTTCTTTGTCCTGCAAAGTGTGGCTCTCTCTCTCTCTCTCTCTCTTTATATATATATATATATATATATATATATATATATATATATATATATATATATATATATATATATATATATATATATATATATATATATATATATATATATATATATATATATACATATATATATATATATATATATATATATATATATATATATATATATATATATATATATATATATATATATTTATATTACTAAAGGACCTCATTCAAACTGGATGGTATCTAATGGAGAATTTATTCAGAAAAAGTTACAAGCTTTCTTGGACAAACGGTCCACATTATCAAGTACGCATACTGGATAATGTGGACTGTTTGTCCAAGAAAAGCTCCATTATATACCATCCAGTTTAAATGAGGTCCTTTTAGTAATTCTACTATTGCAAAGAACAATTGTGTATGTGATAAAGTTAATATATTTATACATGTGTTTATATATATATATATATATATATATATATATATATATATATATATATATATATATATATATATATATATATATCTTCTGTGTAGATAGATAGATAGAGATATGAGTTTTTATACATCAATTTTCTTTTAACATAAACAATATCCTATCTTGTAGATGTCTTTTAATTTGCATATGCGCTAAACATTTTTATTATGCTTTTCTACGCATCTGTTATTTAATTTAGTGTCAGTTGCGGGTTACACTTATTAGTTTCCATTTGGTTAATAATTTCTTCCCTTATTATCCCTTTTGTTTGACTTTAGCAGATTATGATAAGCTTCCCTACTCTTTATCTGTTGTGATCATCTCACTCGTTCCTTATTTGCATTCTAGTTTTTCTTTTCTTGTTTATTTTTATTGAAAATGACAGCTTTTTAATGTTCACCCAATATTCCTTCTTCCCTGATTCAATTTAAATGCTCCCCTTAATTTTTCTCTTCTTATTTCTGTTTCCAATGTTTTCAGATTTATTCTTATCTCTTCCTTTTCTTACGTTAGATGAGCTCTCTTCGTGCGTCTTTTAAATCAGTATTAAATTGTTAGAATTGTCTCCTTTATTTTGTTTGGCCAAGAATCCATATTTTAAACTGCCATCTAGTTTTATTGATTTTAACTCTGTTGTTGATTTGCGTTCTTTCCCACCCTTCCACATGTACGGCTTTCTAGTGTTTTTCCAACCTTTTATATAGCTTCAGTCTTTAGTTCACCTGTCTTTCAGCACAAAATCATAATCTATTTACCGTTATCTTCATGATTTTATGTTATGTATTTTTTAAACTTACATATTTCTGTGTAAATAATTCTTCTGTTAACTGGGTAAGTAACCTACTTTAGAAACCTTGCTTTAAGCTTTAAGTTAAATTTATTTTCTCTCAAATACTACTATAGAGATTTACTGTAGTACTTATATGTAATGAGACTAGTTTCTGTGCCCTAGTGTGTAATGAAAACTGATTATTATTTTTATTTTAAATTCTTTGAAGCTCTTCAAAGTCGGCTTGCCTTTGATTTTGACCATTGATTATTAAATTCTGATCTCTCTCTCTCTCTCTCTCTCTCTCTCTCTCTCTCTCTCTCTCTCTCTCTCTCTCTCTCTCTCTTCTTTATATTTTAGGTTTTGTAATATTTTGTTGGTCTTCTTTCAATCAGCTAGATATTTGGTAATATCGAACCTTTCAGCTCTAAATAGAGTTTCATATAATTTTGTCAGCTTCGAGTGGGGCTGGTAATCTCTTCTCTGACAGCTTGTAATGAGACCTGTCCGTTTCTCATCCCCCAACTTTTGTCATGATTTGTTGATGCTGTTTAGTTTTCAGTTCTTTTTGCCTGTATCCAATCTCCATTTCTCCATGTTACCTGGAAATTTCTACTTGGATGAGTTAGTTTAATTTTTCCCCTTTTTTGTTGATTAAAATATATACTATTCATTTCAGCTTTATAGCCTTTCACACACACACACACACACACACACACACACACACTCATGCACACACACATATATTATATATATATATATATATATATATATATATATATATATATATATATATATATATATATATATATATATATATATATATATATATATATATATATATATATATATATATATATATATATATATATATATATATAAAGATATATATATATATATATATATATATATAGATAAAGATATATATATATATATATATATATATATATATATATATATATATATATACAAGTGTGTGTTCCACTTAGAATTTGATCTTTTTTTCCCGTTGCCTCCTTTACTTTTTGCAGAGTAAGTTTTACCAGCATTTACAGCTCTTTTCATTTTCAAGTTAGTCCTGGTCTTATAATCTAACTTCTACTTTTGCCCTTAAAATAACATGCTTTACTAATTTCCTCCACATCAACATTAAACAACGAACTCCGACGCAATTTTAAAAGTCAGTTTCTAAAAGAATTTTATAGTCTATCTGTCACCAGCATTGAATATTTTCATGCTATTTTCCTTAATAGTAATATCTAATACATAAATGAAAATAATTATAAAGCATTCCTGTTGATCTGACAAGTAAACAGCATCTTCAGTTCGTATTCAGATGATCAACAAATCAGAGACATAATAAAATGTAGCCTTCCGCCATGGAATATTATCGTAATATCTTGTACGTGATAATACTGTTTACCAAAAGTCATAATGATGATAATGTTGATGTTAATGGAAGAAGGATTAAAAAGACAATGTAAGCTTCTTTCGCCTTTTGTTTTATTTATTTATTTATTATTATTTTTTTTAATTAGCAATGACGTTTTTCTGCTGATCTGTCAAGTAAACAGCACCTTCAGCTCATATTTAGGTGATCAACAAATCAGAATCAAAATAAAGTATAACTTTCCGTCTTGGAATATTATATTAATATCTTATCACTGGAAATACTGCATACCAAAAAAAGCCATGATTGATGATGATGATGATGATGATGATGATGATGCCTGGGCAGAAGCATTAAGAAGACAAAATTTAATCTCATTTCATTTTTTTTTTTTTTTTTTTTTTTTTTTTTTTAAATAGCAATGTTTTCCCGCTGGTCTATCAAGTAAACAACATCTTCACTTCATAATCATATGACCAACAAACCATAGATTAAATAGACTATGACCTTCTGTCGTGAAATATTTTCGTAATATTCTAGGAAATAATCAGTACCCAATAATTATGACCAAAGATGATGATGATGATGATGAGATGCTGATGGTAGAAGGATTAAAAAGATAGAATTTAATCATCTTTTGACTTTTTATTTTTTTATTTTTTATTTTATTTTTTTTTATTTTTTTTTCTTTGAAATAGCAAAAGGCATTTTCGTCCCCGCGACGGTAGTGTCTCTATTACGTTCATCACTGGGAGTCATTTCGTGTCTCCGCGCCAGGAAGCCACTGACATTAAATAGCCTGGATCCGAAAAGCCGAGAAGAAACGAATGGCTGGCTCCACTAAAGTTATTACTCGCTTTTATTGCGACTCGTCCTCTTATCTTTCCCTTCTTACCCTTTCTCGTTCCTTTCGGCATATCAGTGTTTTCATTTGTTTCCTTTCATTAGGGTATTTAGCTCTTTTGGCTTTGTTGTGTGTTGTGTTGACTTTGGTGATTTATTTGCTTTTCCAGTTGTGTTGTCTCTTCCTTCCTTTTCCTTTCGTTTCTTTACTTTTTTGTGATTTGCTTGAATCTCTTTCATTCTAGCATTTTTATATTTTTGCTACATATCTATCTCGTGTCGATAATTCCTTTTTATAGGTTACTTTTCCTAGTTTTTTATCTCTTACATCTTTTCTTTTATTTTTAGTTCTTGCGCATTCCCTTTCGTCCTACTTTTTCCCTTTTTTGGTGGGGGTTCCTTTTCTTTTATACTGCACTGGTTCCTTTTGAAATGACCAGTTTACTTTTCCAGGTATCTCTACTGCTTCACTTCCCCACTTTCATTCTTTCCGACTATTTCCCTTTTTCTGTTCTGCAGTTCGATTTCTTCTTTTCTTCATTCTACATCAAACAATACAAAAAATTAATATGTATTTTTTTCCACTTTCCTACAAAGCATCTTTCTTACAGATTCTGATTCAATCCTTCCCAAATTTTTTTTTCATATACTTTTAAATTCCTCAGCAAAACTAACCTTTCTCTCTCTCTCTCTCTCTCTCTCTCTCTCTCTCTCTCTCTCTCTCTCTCTCTCTCTCTCTCTCTCTCACAGCTAACCTGCACTGGACAATGTAGACAAAAGGTTAGCATACAGTAGTCGATATCCCTTTCTGAATATTTTTTTTTTTTTTTTGCATTACGTTTCCTCCCCTTCCCTGTTTATAATTTCTCTCTTCATTCTCCTCTCTCCCGCTTTGATGTCATGTCCCGTCCCTATTTTTATCCTTCAAAGCAACTTATAGGTTGAGGAACATCATTACGCTCTATGGAAACGGCTCGTATCATTAGGCGGCTTGCTTCTTGCATGTATCTCACCTTTGAACTCATTTTTGTATCATTAGATTTCATCCTCTTTACATGGAAGTCTCTTATTTTTAGAACACATTTGTATCATTAGGCCCCGCGTTTAATATTTATTTAGCCAAGCTCCTGAGCGCATTTTTATTTTTAGGGTCAATGTCCATTGCAAGTGCATCGTAGGTTTTGTATCCCTTTAAAGATCTTGGTATCATTAAAAGACATGTTTGTTACATGTATCTTTCCCCCCGAAGACACTTGCAACATTAAGTACCGTGTCAATTGATTAGGAGAAGCATTGCCTCTGATCTCACTTGCAGCATTAGGTCTGTTTATCTATTCATCCCGTTTTTTCTGTGCTTTTGCCTGCACTTAACGATTAACGACAAATAGAATTGTGATTATTAGAAGATTATAATTCTCAAACATTGATTTACGCTGGTTTAAATAGTCTTAGTAGATTGTTCAAATGATAATCCTCATTCCAATCTGTACCTACTGCAGTAGATTATCAGCTAATGTCCTTTGCAGATAACAGTCATTCCGCAGGTGGCTAGGCATTCTAATTTGCATTCCAAGCTTAAGAGTCAATAAGGGTCATAAAGGAAAGATTTTCAGGAACGTTTCTTATCTGCAGATGACTTGAGATGTCATTCAATTGTGGTTTATCGTTACCTTGTGTCAGTTTGTTCAGTTCACGACTAATTATGATAATAATCATGAATCCCTGCTATATTTATGTGATATATATATATATAATATTTGTTTTATTTGGCTTCATAAGGATCAGCAGTCGACTTGAGATTTCATTCAGTTTTCGCTCACCGATATCACGTGAATGTTTTCTCAGTTTACATTTAATAATCATAATGAATTTATGTCTCATTCTTGTAATAATATATTTTATTTGGTTTAATAATGATCAAGAGATGACATCAGATTTAATTCAGTTTTTGCATAACGTTACCTTGCGTAAGTTTGTTCAGTTCATGACTAATAGTAATAATAATCATGAATCTCTGTTATATTCATATGATATATATAATATTTGTTTTATTCGGTTTCATAAGGATCAGCAGATGACTTGAGATTTCATTCAGTTTTGGCTCACCATTACCACGTGAGAATGTTTGCTCAGTTTACAGCTATTAATCATAATGAATTTATGTCTCATTCATTTGATATAATATATTGTATTTGGCTTAAAAATGATCAACAGATGACTCCATATTTAATTCAGTTTTTGCTTGCCGTTAGCATGTGCATGTTAATTAAGTTTACAAGTAATAATGATAATGAATCTATGTCATAATCATGTGATATGTATATTTGCTTTATTTGGCTTAATAACGATCAGCAGATGACCTGAGATTTAATTCAAATTTGGCTTATCGTTATCATGTGATTTTTTTTCAGTTCACACTTAATAACATTATGAATGTCACATCCATGTGACATATGTAACATTTTAGTAATAATAATAATAATAATAATAATAATAATAATAATAATAATAATAATAATAATAATAATAATAATAATAATGACTTGAGATTTAATTCAATTTCAATTTTGGTTTATCGTTACCATGTGAATGTTTATTCAGATAACAGAAAATATTGATTATAAATCTGTCTTATTCTTGGTATATATGTAATATTTTTGTCATTTTTATTTGACTTAATAATAATAATAATAATAATAATAATAATAATAATAATAATAATAATAATATAATAATAATAATAATGTTTTATTTGGCTTAATATTAATAACAATAATTATTATATTTTATTTTGTTTGATAATAATAATAATAATAATAATAATAATAATAATAATAATAATAATAATAATAATCACCGATCATAACCTAGTTAACCCCGAGATGAATCTTGATAGAATTAGCGAGTTCTGAGGACAACAGACCAGGAATTCGATAATAAACCCCATGGAGAGGGAGGTACGTTCATCTCCTCATGAATCCGCACTAACTAACGAAGGAGCTTCCGCATCCTGGCTTGTTGTACGCATTGGCGATGTTCGTTCCTGCGATAAATCTGCTCATTAAAACTTTCCGTGGCATCGTGGAGAACATTAACTTTTGTCCTGGTTTAAGGATTTACCGCAGACAAAGAGAGAGAGAGAGAGAGAGAGAGAGAGAGAGAGAGAGAGAGAGAGAGACCTAGCAGATGTTGATGGAACGTAACTTGGCTTTTTCTAAATTACATTTAATTATGAGTTTTTCCGAAGTTAGAGTCATTGTAAAAAATATCATCTTGCATATGCCGTTCTCTCTCTCTCTCTCTCTCTCTCTCTCTCTCTCTCTCTCTCTCTCTCTCTCTCTCTCTCTACACACACACACACACACACAAACACACACACTAACACACGCACATGCAAACGAGATATGCTATATCATTGTAAAGGTATCTCTGAACTTCCACGTGCTCTACAACGAATATTTAGTAAATACTCATACAATAGCCTTTGCGTTACATATATAAATATAATATTCCTCATCTATAAAATGTTTAACAGAAAAACTAATTTATCATCGTGCCCAAACCTCATTATTTTTTTTTTTTTCGTGGAATGAAAAGGTCATCTGCGGCGTCGGTCTTGATGTGATTACCTTTTTCAGAGGGAAAATGGAGAAAACATTCTTTAATCAGACTTCGCCGCCAATAATTAAGAAAGAAATTTGATGGGATGAGGCCCCGATGATGTGTTCTTTGATAAGAGAGAGAGAGAGAGAGAGAGAGAGAGAGAGAGAGAGAGAGAGAGAGAAACTTCTTTTCTTTATAAAACGTCTGGTTTGAAAAACAAGCATCCTTGACCGGAAAACCTTTTTCAACTCCCAGTTGAAAGGTTGGGAAGTTGTTGGTATGGTCCACCGGTTTCAAATTCGGTGGGCTGCTAATAAATTCTTTGAAGTATGAAATTACTTTAAAGCATCTGTAGTTTAGAAATATTATATTTTCCCTCTTGATATTTTTTTATATCGCGATGCCCGGATGTTGTTTGCAAATTGCACGGTTCGTCGAATGTTTCTTCCTATTCCCCTTTTCCGTTTTACTGCTAACTTTTAGAATGTTCTTCCTGCTTCTGTTTTTTTTTTTTTTTATTCTTATAACCTTCCTTTCTTTAATGACCCCACTTGTCTTCCTCAATTTCCTTCTTGTTATTTTCCTTGGGAGGGGCAAGCAACGGGCAGTAATTAGAGCCCGAGTACCCCACTTGTATGAGTTAATCAACCACCTTTTCAGTTCTCTGGGGAGTAATTTAGCTAGCCGGTAACCCTGTCCCATACTGCAATTTAGAATTTCAAGACTTGTGTTTTCTGAAGTACACTTTATGGCCCTATCGACAAATGGAGCCAATGTTTCAGCCACTGGGGATGAGCATATATTTGAATAATGAAACACCCTGTGTTTCGTCACCAGCTTAGGAATGGCGGTACACACTTTAGGTAACAAGGAGACTTCGTCACCTTCATGGAAATCGACTACGCAAGCGCAATAAACTGTCGTCGCTGAGTTTTGCTCAAACTGTATTTGAAAATGAAAGAAGAACGCAAAAGTTGGATGGCTGAAACACCTTGAAAAATCAACCCACGTGTAACGAGTAAAAAAAAGACATAATAAAAAAAAAAATCAAACTGCGGGACATTCCACAACTCTGTTACGATAACAGTATATCTGGCAGTCATGGAAAACGTCGATTAAAGGCAAAAAATACAATTTAACAGCATTTTCATCTTTGTTCTATCTCACGGTAAGAAATTCAAGAACGTTACTTCAATCCATTAACAACAAATGAACGGTCTAACGGAACTCTGGTCCCGCCCCCACCCCGCCATAAAAAATGTAATAAAAGCTATCAAAGCTACACCGCTTTGCGCTCTCTGCGTAAGTGCTTTTAAGTTAATCGCATTGTTTCAGAACTGATGTACTTTTTCCGTTCTTTCTTGACAAAATCCCTCAGTTCAAGTTTGTGTACCGTGCGTTTGTCCGATTTATACTGCATGCAGTTGTGTTTTTAATGCGACCTGTATCGTACCAAATTATAAACAATAGTTTTTCCCTCTTATTAATCTGATATTCCCAAGGACTAGAATACTCCTTTGTCTACTTACGTTTACGTAAAAAAAACGAGATTGCCATCAAGTATGGAGAACAATTTAAGTCTAGATAATTTCGAGGACTAATCGAATCTTTTTGATAGTGAATTCAATCTTTCTCGCCCTGAATTGCCACATATGTCCGGGGATTTCCCAGTCCTTTGATTCGTCGCAACGCGGGGAGTATTCATTATGATCTGTCTCTAGATCCGTTCCCTCAACAGCTTTCCTTTGAACTGCTGCAAAACAACGGTCAAGACTAAATTGAATTTTGGCTCTGGTTTCCAGGAGAGCGCAAATTCCATCACCCTTATTGAAACTTCTTTTCTTCCCTCATTTTTATTGTTCCATTTTCATCACATTCATTTTCCGGGGTGGGGTGGGGGTGTTTGAAGGGCAGAGGGTTGTGGGGGAGTCGGTTACTCGAGAATGATACTTCATCTTTTCCTTTTGTATGTGAAAGGATATCGAGTTTGGAGTGACATCCGCGAATGATATTGAATGTGGAGGGAGAATATTTCTTTAAAGAAAAAATGGGAGCCGACGAAAGCGTACTGTATATTTGAAGTGCCCTTCCTTCTCGTAATAAGTAATTTACATCTTGAAAACTGTCTTCAGTAGTACTTGGGTTAACATTAAGTGTTAAAATCAAGTAAGTATTCGGTCAAGGAACTAAATGTTTTACCGCAGTTAATCTTTTTATTTGACGTACGGGTAAATGCATGACAGTAAAATGTAGGTAGCTTAGATCTGATCTATCCGTTTGTAACAAAACACGGACAGACCGAGGAAGGTCCTCGGTATGAACATTAAGATTTTACTCCAGAAGGGGGTAGTGGCGTCAGTGCACCTCATGCGGTGCACTGTAGGCATTACTTTAGGTTCTTTGCAACATCCCTTCGGCCCCTAGCTGCAACCCCTTGCATTCCTTTTACTGTACATCCGTTCAACAAATTTCATTTTCGCATAAACCGATATCAACCAAAAAAAAAAACACCGGAGGGAGAAAGAGTGTGTGTGTGTGTGTTTGTTTGTATGAATGAGTGTACGTGTCTGTATGTCTCATTGTTTAACATAATTAAGTGATTTTTTTGCCTTAATAGGAAAACTGAAAACGTCAGACCTTATGCAAAATGTATAGAAGTTTAATATACTTCATCATTTACCCTGTTTTTAGTATATAAAAATATATATACATATATATATACCTGTATATGTATGTATATATATATATATATATATATATATATATATATATATATATATATATATATATATATATATATATATATATATATATATATGTAGAATCTACTAGTCACTTTTACCAGATACATATGTAATTGTAATAGCTACAATGCCCTCGAAGAATTCGAGAAGTTAAGAGGGCATTGTGGCATACACACACACACACACACACACACATATATATATATATATATATATATATATATATATATATATATATATATATATATATATATATATATATATATCATCCCCATGACCTCACACGACAACTGTAGATATTATGGAAAACAAATTAAAGAAACATTTCCTCACTCACTATCCTGCCTCGTTATTAGGCCTTTGCTCTCCTGCCACAAATCCTGCTGCGACGTCTGCAGATCAGAGGCGGCGCCCTGGGGGATTTGCTAATTAGCACGAACAGGAGACGAAGGTCCTTGGGTCCTGCTTTTAGGATGCCCCTCCCCCTTCCCCCTTCTCCTCCCCCTTGACCCTGTAAACCTACACTGAGCCTCTCTCGTAGATCTGCATCCTACGTCGTTTGTCCTACTAAGGATCGCTGCAGGGGAGATATCTACGCTTCTAGGATGTAAAGGGAAAGGTGTATTGTTACAGGTGAAGGACGCCCTCTCTCTCTCTCTCTCTCTCTCTCTCTCTCTCTCTCTCTCTCTCTCTCTCTCTCTCTCTCTCTTTTCCTTCCATCTCATTTTTGCTCTCTCTCTCTCTCTCTCTCTCTCTCTCTCTCTCTCTCTCTCTCTCTCTCTCTCTCTCTCTCTCTCTCTCTCTCTCTCTCTCTTTTCCTTCCATCTCATTTTCTCTCTCTCTCTCTCTCTCTCTCTCTCTCTCTCTCTCTCTCTCTCTCTCTCTCTATCTGTCAGGTCAGGGTCAACGAAGAATTTCACTTTTGTGCCATTATAATTGCGTGCATTTCACTCATTCTGTTTTTTTATTATCGTGAAAATTAGTTCCTGTGGAAATGGTGACACTTAAATTGGCCTGTCGTTCTCGTTTTGCTGTTGCTTATTTATTCTCTATTTTCATTGCGGGTCATGATGCTCAGTCGCTGCACCATATCTGTGTGCCAAACGACAATAAGCTAGTAAAAGTGGTTGATAATAATAATAATAATAATAATAATAATAATAATAATAATAATAATAATAATATATCTCTGCCAAACAAAAATAAGCCATTTAAAAGTGCCCAATAATAATAATAATAATAATAATAATAATAATAATAATAATAATTATTATTATTATTATTATTATTATTATTATTATTATTATTATTATTATTATTATTATTATTATTATTATTATTTTTATCGTTCAATAATGGTTATATAATAAAAATAAGAGTATTTTTTTATGTTTATTAAAACTACATTAAACTATTTAGAAATAACTGCATTAAATAAGAATTATGACAATAATCATAATCAAAATTGTATTCTGTTATCATTATCATCATTATTATTAAAAAGTTCTTTGTAGACAAGACTGAATATAGAACCTCGCCCATAAGATCAACAAAACAGAAAAAATAGTTAAGGCTTATACCCTAGACCATCGGGGAGGGTTTTGCTAGTAAACATTACGAAGTATGGACAGGATGTTGAAGATAGTATTTAGTGATTTAAATTTCTTATCCTCATCAACAAAAATCGGGCCCTTCAGTGCGCGAGAGAAAGCGAGCTGAAAGAAAACGGTATATTTCGAGCACTGAAATATTACCTTTGTCCTCAGAATTTTAAGTATAAATTTGAAAAGCCATTCGTTTAAAAACACCATGCCCAAACATATTTAGCTTCTGACCCTCAAAGAATAATGAACGGTAATCTTCACATATTTCAAAGATCAGAACATTCTAACTTCGAGTTTGGTGTGCTGAAATGACACCTTCCTCTTCAAAAAATGGGATTTTTATGAAATAAACGGTTGTGTACACGACTATACTAGAACATATTTAGCCCCCTCTCTTGAAACTATGGGAAAATATTTACTGTTCACTGCTTAAAACTCGGCACAGTGTCGTTCTAGAGAGAGAGAGAGAGAGAGAGCGACCCAGATAAGTTTAGAGTTTTGCCATAAAACCTGTGATAAATGACGCGTAGGCTGGCAAGTCGAAATGCTTCTGAACAGTTATGTAAGTCCATAAATTCAGATGCCTATAAAAGTGAGTATTGGTGCAGTGGAATAATTCATCCTTTAGCTATAAAAGAGGAAAGTCATATTTTAGTTTTTGGTCCTCTTTCTGGTCTTCCTTACCTGTCTTCCGTACTAAATGTCATTGCAAGACTTGCTACGAAAACTTTACAACATAAGTGCATGAAACGAATTAAATGATATTTGCAGGTGTTTGGTGTTGTGCCATATGCAATGTAAAGGAGTTTACATGCAGGCTGTAGTTGTTTGGTGATGTTATTCACTGTGGGGTTCGTTCGAAATTTACCTTCTGTCGTTTTGAAGAATCTGTTCTACATACGGAAGCTGGATTTGTGACACATCTGTGTAGAGTTAGAAATTTAACAAATGATGTTTTGTCGAAGCTAGATAACCATAGGCTTTGACCATATCTAATTGCAAGGCTAAGCCTTTACCAGTGATCTCAAGGGCTGATTGAGAGGCCAATGCTTGTTTGGTGTCTCATATCTTCGTCTAGATATATTTTATTAAAGGAGAAAGAGAGAGAGAGAGAGAGAGAGAGAGAGAGAGAGGGTGACTACCTCAATGTCTAGTCATATTAAGTCAGTGGAATCTGTATGGTTAATCTACACCATTTCCTCTGAATTCTATCACAAGCAATAAACCCTTCATCATTGTCCAATTATAATTTTTTATTTCATTAACTACAGTTTTTGTGATAATGAATGCCATTTACAAATATATGCCATAATTGTCCTCATCATCACCGTCATCACCATCATTTTTGGTTTCATATCATCACTTTCGTCATATTAATTTCCATTGTCATATCTTAACTGGCTCGTCATAAACAGCGTTCTCATTTCCATACCTTGATTTTAAAATATCTGCAGCAGCCAAACAATCGTCTTTATTTAAAATATGCTCTTGGTAGCATGAGTCTTAATATGGAGAAGCTGTACGAGTCCCCTTTTCAATCTCCATTGAAAAGGGAAATTGTGCAGATTCTCGAAATCTCTGTTTAGCTTTATTTTTTTAATATGTTTGTACAGATACATAACTGTGGACTTGTTTCTCCAATCTTCTTTACTTTCAGTATCATTATTGATATCGAAATTTTGATGACAAAAGCAATCCCCAATATTCCAATAACCGTCATCATTCGAATCCTTCACTGCGCTGATGTCATCGCCATAGCCATCGTAATCAATATGCTTCATCCCCAACACAACTTTGGAAACACATAGCTGTCACCGTCAGCGCCTTCATTATCATCACTAGATGCACCCTCAGCATTTATGCTCACTTACCCTACATCATCATTATCATTATCTGTACTCCTTGCTCCAATGACAATCTGGAACTCTAATGCAGGCGGCTCTCAGGTTCGCAAATTGCGGGTTTCCAGCGGCTATTGATTACCAGTCGAAAGGGCTTTTGGCTACTAGCATCTGCTGGTTTTCAGGGGCTGTTGGTTAACGGTAGCTGTTGGTTTACAGTAGTTGTAAGTTTCCGGTGGTTGTAGGTTTCCAGTGGCCATAAGTTTCCGATGACCATAGGTTTCCAATGGCTGCAGGTTTCCAATGGCCGTAGGTTTCCAATGATCGTAGAGTCTCCAGTGGTTGTAGGTTTCCAATGTCTGTTGGTTTCCAATGGTCGGAGGGTTCCCAATAGCTGTTTCTAATGGCTATATGTTCCCAATGGCTGTAGGTTTCCAGTGGCTGTAGGTGGCCATAGGTTTCCAATGGCTGTAGGTTTCCAGTGGCTGTAGATGGCCATAGGTTTCCAATGGCTGTAGGTGTCTTATGGCTGTAGGTTTCCAGTGGCTGTAGGTGGCCATAGGTTTCCAATGGCTGTAGGTGTCTTATGGCTGTAGGTTTCCAGTGGCGTAGGTTTCCAATGGCGTAAGTTTCCAATGGCCATAGGTTTCCAGTGGCTGTAGGTTCCCAATGGCTGTAGATTTCCAGTGGCGTAGGTTTCCAATGGCTGTATGTTTCCAATGGCTGTGGGTTTCCAGTGGCGTAGGTTTCCAGTAACTGTAGGTTTTCAATGGCTGTAGGTTTCCAGTGGGGTAGGTTTCCAATGGCTGTAGATTTCCAGTGGCGTGGGTTTTCAATGGCTGTTGGTTTCCAATGGCTGTAGGTTTCCAATGGTTGTAGGTTTCCAGCTGCCGTAGGTTTCCAGTGGCGCAGGTTTCCAGGGACTGTAGGTTTCCAATGGCCGTAAGTTTCCAATGGCTATAGGTTTCCAGTGGCGTAGTTTTCCAATGGCCGTAGGTATCCAGTGGCGTAGGTTTCCAATGGCCGTAAGTGTCCAGTGGCGTAGATTTCCAATGGCTGTAGGTTTCCAATGGCCGTACGTTTCAATGGGTGTAGGTTTCCAATGGCCATAGGTTTCAATGGGTGTAGGTTTCCACTGGCTGTAGGTTTCCACTGACTGTAGGTTTCCACTGGCTGTAGGTTTCTAGCAAGTGTAGGTTTCAAGAGATTTATACGCAAAACTTCTTTTGTTTGCCTCAGCTATTCAAAACGAGAACGATCTGGGGACGCCAAATTTATGCGGCGGTGGAACAATTTGCATAATCATACATTACCTCCACCATCATCCACGTCAGCAACGTCGTCAGTGGGAAAAGTACGTCATGATCTTCATTCATGATCGGGATAATAGGAACCAATGCCATGGCAGCCAATACTACCACTATGAAGTTTTTCTCATGGAGGTGAAAGTACTTGGGTAATTTTACATTCCGTCCACAATTATCCCCCTTGATAATGTAGCCATTTGCAGTTCAGATTCATGGGCGTCATTCATACGAAGAAGAGATATTGTACGAGATAGTATACCACGGAACTACTTTACTTTCATGTCTTTCTTTTTTACATAAATTTTCAATTTTTATTTTGAGGTGTGTATCATTTACAAGACGTTTTCATGATGATATTTATTAATGTTTTCCGCCTCTATTCAGATTTCTATAATAGCTTAAGGAAATGGAATTAAACAAGAAATTTTTTCAGATGTTTTACATGATGTATAGACTAATAATAAGAGGAAGGGTCTTCTTACAGTGTTCCTTCTCCTGCCTTGGTCTAGACGGACCTGTGACAGAGCTCGTTCTTTCAAATCAGATTTTTGCGATTCGGAATCGCATTCGTAAGTTTCAGCGATTCAATTTCCAAAATTCTTCTGGATTTTGGTGGCCAATCCAGGGGTTTCCATGCCCGTATCAAGCTCGAAATTAGGTTTTCTTCTTCGACTTTGACAATACCGGAGACAAAGGTTGACCCTCATTCTAGAGGTATACTGGTAATACCAATGGTCGAAGAAACTACACAAGGGACGGAATAAAGATAAGTCTGATGTATACAGATAGCTTTTCATTTAGAAGGGAAGTTTAATGGTACGGAGAATGAAATGCCCTTTCCTTTGCCACAGACTCAGAGAGAAAAAATAAAATGGAATGGAAAAGGGCGTGGCTTGGCCGGGGAGGGAAGCGATTCCTCAGAAATAACTTCACGCTCGTGAAGCAATTAGCCATCCTTTAGGACAAGCGGTTACATCGCTATATCGATTACTAACTGCAGAAGAAACAACTTCCTTTAATTCACACTTCTCTTGGACCTTTCTGCACCGTTCCCTCGGCCCCTCCATCTTCTGTTCGTCCGATTCCTTGTTCGTGTCTTTTTCGTTCTCGTCAACTTCCAGTTGCTCTTCTCTCCTATGTTATCACTCTCTGTCTATCTGTCCCTCTCGTACTCTCTCCTGGCCATTACTTCTCTCTCTCTCTCTCTCTCTCTCTCTCTCTCTCTCTCTCTCTGGCAGTGACGGTATTTCACTGTGATCTGCTCATGAGAGTGAGTGGACAATGAGATTGTCCAAAGTGGAATGATGCCTAATAAACAAGGAATGAATGAGTTGGAGATCTGAATTTCAAAAGAGAGAGAGAGAGAGAGAGAGAGAGAGATTTAACCTCCATCGTTATCATGTCTCAGGCAAACAACTTTACTGTAAAATCGATATCCGGTGTAATGTGATACCTGTCCGTAGACCGGAAGACAGGGTGGGGCCAGGATACAGAAGACAAAGATGTGAACCCACAGAAAGAGAGCCGTAACATTAGACATACATACGTACATACACACATACACACGGGAGCTCATACTCATAGACGCAGACACACACACACACACACACACACACATATATATATATATATATATATATATATATATATATATATATATATATATATATATATATGTGTGTGTGTGTGTGTGTGTGTGTGTATTGTATTGTATGTGTGTGTGTTTGCGTACGCGTGTGTATGAGTTTGTAAGTAGGTTATGAGGGGAAGAATGTTTTTTTATAGGCAAAAAGTATTGGAAATAACACTGTGAATGGTGAGCAGAAAGAAAATATTACCACAAAATTTATTGACCTTTAAATTTCATCAAATTTGCTCTTTTTTTTTTACAAAAAAAAACAATTAGAGTTTCTGTTTTACTCTTATCTGTGGTTTGCCCTTTATATATATTTTTTATCTTTCTTCTCCATTCTAAATTCAAAGACGTACATTTTCACGTTTCTTTCTTTTAATCTTAATTCAGCGCAGGAAGTTCATTGTAATTTTTTTTTTATCTTTCTTCTCTCTCTTTCATTCATCCTTACAAGGTATTGACTTGAAAGGAGTTGAAAGAACGGCAGTGCTTTTGTTTTCTGTTATGCAGGAACCCTATTCTTCACCTGCCGATTCAAGTGTTTAGACGTGCCTCGGCATTTGTGTATGTGAAAGGTTGAGCCGTTACAAGTGCTGTACGAGGCCAAATACCAAAGGGAAAAAGGATGGTGTATATAGTTTGTTTTGAAAATGGGAACATCACCCGAGGTCCCTTTTCTCTTGACGCTACAGAGGAAAACCCCATCAGATTTAGGGAGAGATCACAGAAACAAACACACAAACGCACGCAGCCATGGGGAGAAAAGCCTTGGGGGAACGTGAGAAAAGGATGGATGGAAAAGAATAAAGAAGGAAGTAGTTGCGTTTTATTTACGAAAATGGCTAAATGGATTCTGAATATTTTCTGGTCGGGGAACATATTTTCCTCTGGGTTGGGTGTATGTGTGTGTGTGTAAGTTTACATATGCATATGGATGCTCTGTGTAGCCTCCCCTCAAAGGAAGAACACACACACACACACACACACATATATATATATATATATATTATATGATTTGTGTGTGTGTGTGTTTGCGTATGCATGTATGTATATATATGTACCTATTTACGTATATGTGTATACATGATGCATGTTTAGGTAAGTGGTTTGGCTAGATTTCGCTGGTAATCGTATTGTCTTCGTCTAGCTTAGACTGAGTAAAATATGCAAGGAAGAGTGGTTTCTCTTTAAAATAAAGTCTAGCCCTTGCGTTCAGCTTTTGCCTGGTTATGTCCTGAGTAGATTCTTGTTAACTGAACGATTTTGCTACTGACCCTTATCACGCACGATACATCCTCCTCAATTTTCTAAACGACCGCCTAGTATCTGTGCTTGGCATTTTATTATACTATTGGGATCAGACGAATTGTATATCAGTTACGAGGATTCGTGGTCCTGGCCTTAGTTATTACCTTTTCTGTAGCTAAACACTCCAGCAGCCATTGACACCACTCTCATTTCTATTCCATGATTTCCATTTAGCTAAAAAGGTTTCACAGTGGATTTTATAGATTAAAATATTTACGGATGTTATCAGTTAAAATGTTTATTGCGTAAATTTTTCTGGATAGACAACTGACTCATTCAAATATATTACATACTGAAAATGAAATGAGAAAGGCGCAATATTCACAGATCCATGTCTTTGATTCTAAATTAGTTTTATATTTCGACTCTGGGATTCGTGAAGACAAACGAAGACTTTGGTTTGATCAGTTAATCGAAATAATTATTTGTAAGAGGTTGAGACAAGATATGACTAGAAAGACTGAACAGTATGGAATACTTCCTTGATTATTAATAGGGGCATAAATCAAGAAATATAGAATTTTCCCTTTGATTTTATTGTTAATGTTTCCTTATATCCTTATATATATACTGTATATATATATATATATATATATATATATATATATATATATATATATATATATATATATATAGAGAGAGAGAGAGAGAGAGAGAGAGAGAGAGAGAGAGAGAGAGATAGATAAATAGATAGGCAGATATATATTGCTCTGCGTTTATATGCGTGTATGTGTGTGCGTGGGTTTCATCACACTAAATATTCTTAATCATTATGGCAAAGGATATATTTTTTTAAATAACTCCTTGGTCAATGATTTGCCATACTTTGAGCTCTTAGGATCGTGTGACGGTCTTCAAAATGAAGATGAATTATATTTTCGCGTGCAGCGACCAACTAAACAATTGGGCAATATATTTTGAGTTGGAATTATATTTATGCATATTTATGTATGTTTTATCTGTAACTTTATAAGGAAAGCGTTGATTGCCTTTGTGTATTAATGCTGCAGAGGAGCGCGTTTTCCAAGCTCAGATTTGAAAAAACAATTTTATTCTTACATTAAAACCTTGCTTTACCAGTGATGTGGCTGTTCCTATCGGAGAGTTTTACCTTCCATTATAATGTGATAGTGATCCCTTGAAATATTTAACGCTTTGCTTTATAATGCTTGATTATACTTCAGTCCTCTGGCGCTGCTTCTACTCATAAATAAGTCTTTCGATGACAAATTCTAGTATATTCAACAATTTATCCGTTCTCTCTTTCCTAACAACAAAGTTGCTCAGGGCAATAACTTAGTTGTGTGTGTGTGTGTGTGTGTGTGTGTGTGTGCGTGAGTGTGTGTGCGTACGTCTTTCACTTAGCCAGTGACGGTGAACTGAGAATTCTATTTTTTCCTGATATCTTCATGCCATATACAGTACACATATATATATATATATATATATATATATATATATATATATATATATATATATATATATATATATATATATATATATATATATATGTATGTATGTATGCATGTATGTATATATCACAGCATTGTTGTATTCATCCATGTAGCCCTCCTGGTCATTGGCGAATTCCAATTTATTTATTCTATCTTTCCTAATAACTAGGTCACTGTGGGTAATAATTTAGTTGTGTGTATGTGTTTGTGTGCGTGTGTGTGTGTGTGTGTGTGTGCGCGCGAGTACCTTCCACTTAACCTGTGACAGTGGATCGAGAATTCTATTTTTATCCTGATATCTTCACGTCATATATGTGATCACTGATGGTACAAATGAGTTTATTCAGCAATTTTCTGATCCTACATATCTCGATATTCAACCCAGAAAGTCACATTCTGATATCTTAATTCTGTATAAGAATCCTTTTGTATACGAAGGTCTCATTTAATGTAAATTTCCACACCTTTACCATTTTTTTCTTAGAAAGGGATATTACGGTAATTTTCTTAATGATTTTGGCCTCTGTGAGGGTCCGCTCCGAAGATAAGATCTCGCCTGGGTTTTACGAAGCTCTTTTCATAATGAACTGGGGATGTCTTACAGAAACATTATAATTGTTTCGGGAACGAAGTGATTTCACCCTCTCGGGACATAGGGAGAGTAAGCAATTCCAACTTCTTGTAACTAGAGATGGAATGGTTTACGTTAGTAGAAAATGCCTGTACAATATGAGCTACTGACATTTGTGACAATGCCAAAAATCCAGTCTTTATATATATGTATATATATATATATATATATATATATATATATATATATATATATATATATATATATATATATGAATGTATGTATGTATGTATATATACAGATATATATGTATGTGATGTATATATATACATATATATATATATGTAGTATATGTGTATATGTATGTATATATACATATATATGTATGTGTGTATGTATATATATATATATGATTTTATATATATATATATATATATATATATATATATATGTGTGTGTGTATGTGTGTGTATGTATGTATGTATGTATGTATGTATGTATAATAAGGAATATATCTAAATCACTAACCCTATCGTTGGCACACGCCTTTCATTTCAAATTAATATTTATAAAGTTTTCGCCGCACCTGAAGATGGCAAAAATTACCCAATGGCTTGTTTACAGCGTATTGGCCATTTTTACGTGTAATCAATGTATGTGGATAAGTAAGTGAATATTTCCATAGATCCTAAAAAGTAGAACGAATGACAGTACTTGAAGGGTGTTTTGATTAATGCAGGGGAAGAGCGGAAACAGTGGATGAAGAAATTAGCGCATGAAAAACAGTGTTGACCTTTTAAGTAATGGCTTGTATCTTGACTGCCAATGGTCGTAATAATTGAAAACGCGGGCGGAAAATACAGAGTTCCATATTTTAAGCCTTTTGACACGAAGAACTTATCACAGTAGAGAAATGACTCTCGGGAACAGTGAGAAAACTTGTTACGGTCGGATGTGAATGAGACCACCTCTGAGAAGGTGGCAAGCGATCTCTTACACCTAATATAAAATTACAAAAGGAAGTCTGAGATATTTAGCCAGGCACTTGATATGGAGCTACTAGCACTAATTAGCATTCGTGGATAATCCTAAGGTACAAGAAGACTGGACATAAATTAGTAAACCTCATGTTCTAGAATGAAATAGGAATTACTTAATTGTTAAGATTTTATATTTTTCAGTTTAAAATATTGATTAAATCGTTGAGGAGAATAGGATTTTATCCATTAATATTCGTATATTTAACCATAAGATAAGGAGGAAATTCATTTTGAAAACAATGGCCCACCTGGATCCAATTCATAGTGCCTTAAGCAAATGTCAAACAAACGTAACAGAACAGCTTTTTTCACAGTAACCTTACTTTCGTACTGTTTCTCCCGATTTCTGAATTCCTCAACGGAGTTATTTTCCCCCTTTATCATCAGAGTAAATAAGGATTATGTTGAATTATAGCTAAGATTTGCCTCCTGGATGGACACCCCACGATTACTAGTTTTCATGATCAGACGACACGCGATTACGTCAATTTGCGTGACCCAGAAAAGGTTGTAAAAGAAAGGGACGAATATTTGGGCAGTAATTTTACTCCCTGCCCCTTTTTTCCTCTTTTTCATTGGAAAGAAAGCAATTTATCAGGCTCATAAACGTAAGCTATATATATATATATATATATATATATATATATATATATATATATATATATATATATATATATGTATGTATGTATATATATATAAATATATATATATATATATATATATAATTTATATTTCACTTTACTTGTAACTATATTATGTGTTTATTTCTGTTGCATGAAATCGGTGCTCGTTTTTTTGTGCTTAGTTTTACGTCTGTGTGTTTTGCATCCATTCTCATTTTATCGAGGTAATCGCATTGAATGGAAAACATGCTTTGTGTAGGAATACTGAGTCGTTTTTTGTGCTTGTGTTTCAAGCAGGAATAAATCCACAATACTTAACTTGTGATAGTGCTGTTTACAAAAGCCCCAGGTGTTCTGTTTGCCGGCTCTCTCTCTCTCTCTCTCTCTCTCTCTCTCTCTCTCTCTCTCTCTCTCTCTCTCTCTCTCGTGGTAGGATTGGAGGTGTAGGAAATTCTGAAAAAGATTTAATTTTTGAAATGGGTGTGAGGTGTTATCATATTTTTATTTCCTATTAAAACGAATAGGTTTATTTGATGTAGGTCAGTGAGATATTGTCTTTAGGAAGGGAAGGGCGAGGAATTTTTTTTCGGGAAAAATAGCACTTCATTCGTAAATATAAAAGTAATATATTTCGCCACAGTTCTACTTTTTTATCTTTTCCTTTTTATAGCATTTGTTTTATTGCGCTTTCTTCGTGGTTTCAACCTCAGCTTTTTTTTTTCATTCTTTTCCTTAATTTCATGAATGATTTTCCACATTAATCTGGATCCTCGATTCATTCATTTTTGTTATTTAAATGTTGCAACTCGATTACCATTCTTCAGGTTATTTATTTTACAGAATTCATTGACTACCTTCGAATTATTCACGTTTATAATCATTAGGTTATACGCTCTTTTACATGTAGTGACGACTGAAAAAGAGTACAAAATATAATATTTAGAAATAAGGTTTTAAAAAAATCCTCTCTCTCTCTCTCTCTCTCTCTCTCTCTCTCTCTCTCTCTCTCTCTCTCTCTCTCTCTCTCTCTCTCTCTCTCTCTCTCTCAAAATCCTTGACACCAACATCATGTCTGGATTTTAGGGTCTCCTTTTCCCAGGCTTAAGAAAAATTCGGGGTTTTATGCTCGGTTTAAACTTATATTTTTCTGCGAGGAGTAAAGATTCAGTCTTATCTCAAGGGGAGAGAGAGAGAGAGAGAGAGAGAGAGAGAGAGAGAGAGAGAGAGAATTTTAACGTTACGCTAATAGTAATTTAAAATGTGTGCAAAAGTTGAGTTTGGAATTTCTGAGAGAGAGAGAGAGAGAGAGAGAGAGAGAGAGAGAGAGAGAGAGAGAGAGAGAGAGAGAGATTTTAACGTTACGCTAATAGCAATTTAAAATGTGTGCAAAAGTTGAGTTTGGATTTTCTGAGAGAGAGAGAGAGAGAGAGAGAGAGAGAGAGAGAGAGAGAGAGAGAGTGGCGGCGGTAAGATATCCTTAAGCATGGCAGGAACGTCAGCTGGGTCGAGCTGGATGTCATTTTACGAGGGTTTCCTGGAAAAGTCTGATTTCGTTGGCTTAATGGAAAAGAAGGTGGGACCCACTCCGTAAATACTGGATGTGGTTTCGATGCTAAAATACGAGTGGGTTTGTGGAAGTGGGTCTCTGTGTGTGTGCTCGGAGCAAATCTAAATGATAAGAAATTGAAAACAAGAGAGAGTGAGAGCGGGGGAGGGGGGAAGTTGAATTTCTCATAGAAGTGCAAGAAAAACTAATCAATAAGAAATTGTGCGTTTGAGTGAGTGTGTTTGTGTGTATGAGAGAGAGGGAGAGAGAGAGAGGGGGGGGGAGAGAGGTAAATTGTTCATAGAAGTATAAGAAAAACAATCATTAAGAAAGTGTGAGTGTGATTGGTTTGTCCTTGTATGTTTGTGTGTATGTGTGAAAAGAGAGAGAGAGAGAAGTGAATTACTCATAGAAATGTAAGAAAACTAATCAATAAGAAATTGTGCTTGTGAATGTGTTTATGCTTGTGTGTGTTTTGTGTGTGAGAGAGAAAGAGAGAGAGAGAGAGAGAGAGAGAGAGAGAGAGAGAGAGAGAGAGAGATATTAAAGGGAATTCAAACAAGTGAAAAATGCTCCGAAGTTTCTTCAGCGCAATCGAGTTTTCTGTACAGTGTATAATCAAGGCCACCGAAAATAGTTATATCTTTCGGTGGTCTCAGTATAATGCTGTATGAGCCTCGACCCCTGAAGCTTTAACCACGACCCGGGGGAGGCCTATCCTATATCGTTGCCAGGAACACGATTATAGCTGATTTTAACCTTAAATAAAATCAAAACTACTGAGGCTAGAGGGCTACAATTTGGTATGTGTGATGATTGGAGGGTGGATGATCAACATACCAATATTCAGCCCTCTAGCCTTTGTAGTTTTTAAGATCTGAGGGCGGACAGAAAAAGTGCGGACAGAAAACTAATACTGGTAAAGTTTCTGAATCAATTTTTACTGCTTACGAACAAAATATTGCATGTGATAACAAAGATAACACCGGCAATCTGAACAGAAATTTCATGAAAAATCATACCTGTTACATTGTATGAGATTGTTAACTTCATAATAATAATAAAACAATCATGAATATAAAAACTGAACGTTTTCATATTCTTTCATATTTTTTCTTTACACGAACGTGCAAAGAGCAGTCTTTCGGTGCACAGCGCATTCGCCTAAAAGAGACTCTTCTCAATTGTTACATGATTATCACAAAATATAGTGACATGAATGAAACCCACAGTGTGCGAATTCTTCCTGAAATTGTAACTCTATGGTTTTAGCCAAGAAGGTATTTTTCTCAATATAAAGGATTGTGAGTGGGAAATGACCACAATGCAATCATCAAAATATAATGTAGAGAATTAAAAAAATAACGTAATAACTTAATAGAAAGCAACCAATACCATCAGTAACAAAAACCGAACAAAGTCACAGGGACCAAACTAAACTCTTTACCACTATTTCAAAGATATGTTTAGTCAAATGACTCCCTCCAAAGAAGGCGTATCCGCGACGAATCATGCGTGGGCGTAGGGCTGGGGACGGAGCCAATGGGCGTGGTAGGAAGTCAAGAAAAAGAAGCTTGGGGGTAACAGATGGGCAACCTCCAACTTTGTAATTTAGATATTGCATAATTGGTCGCCCGAGAGCCCACACACAGATGATACGCGAGGGAATGATGGAAGGGGAGACGTGATTATGAGCCGGACGAGAGAGAGAGAGAGAGAGAGAGAGAGAGAGAGAGAGCGCGCACTATCATTGTTGTGTCCTTTATGATGGATATAGAAATGAATGGAGAATTATGATTTTTTCTTAAAAGAGAGAGAGGTAGGCAATTAGAGACACGGTGCATGATATGAGTATCCATTAATTTTGCAGTTTGTTTGTACAAGACAATTGATTAATTCCTACCCAACTGTCAAGAATGCCAAGACTTCGGGTAATAGCTGAAAAGTGCCGTTTCCCGCCAGTGGAAATGTGACTAGACACGTATTTTTCAAGCGTTGAAACCCCAGCGGTCTCGAGTGTTTTAATGTTGATTGTTCATACTGACGTTTTACCGTTTGGTTCAGAGGACAGAAATGCCAAATAAAAAAAAACGCTCAGTATCTTTCTTTGTACCACATAATAAGGCTGTGTTATGGCTCAATGGCCATAGATTTAATCAACTAGAAAAGACTATTTATCAGTCATTCTTTCTTTCTTTTGAAAAGATTAAACAGTGCTACTGCGGAACTGAGGAATAAAATTCTTTATAAACTCACTCTCTCTGTCAACGAAAATAATTCATTAGTCGCTTCCACGCCCATCTCAAGGACAAAACATTGGAACTGTGTAATCAAGCCCATTGAAAACTCTCTCTCTCTCTCTCTCTCTCTCTCAAAGGGACAAATATCTGAAAGGACACACAATGGTATTGTGGTATCAAAGCACTTGCAAGCTTCTCTCTCTCTCTCTCTCTCTCTCTCTCTCTCTCTCTCTCTCTCTCTCTCTCTCTCTCTCTCTCTCTCTAAGGGAAAATAGCTCATCATTCATTTCTACAAATATCTGAAAGGACACACAATGGTATTGTGGTATCAAAGCACTTGCAAGCTTCTCTCTCTCTCTCTCTCTCTCTCTCTCTCTCTCTCTCTCTCTCTCTCTCTCTCTCTCTCTCTCTCTCTCTAAGGGAAAATAGCTCATCATTCATTTCTACAAATATCTGAAAGGACACACAATGGAAATCAAAGCACTTGCAAGCTTCTCTCTCTCTCTCTCTCTCTCTCTCTCTCTCTCTCTCTCTCTCTCTCTCTCTCTCTCAAAGGGAAAATAGCTCATCATTCATTTCTACAAATATCTGAAAGGACACACAATGGTATTGTGGTATCAAAGAAAGCTTCTCTCTCTCTCTCTCTCTCTCTCTCTCTCTCTCTCTCTCTCTCTCTCTCTCTCTAAGGAAAATAGCTCATCATTCATTTCTACAAATATCTGAAAGGACACACAATGGTATTGTGGTATCAAAGCACTTGCAAGCTTCTCTCTCTCTCTCTCTCTCTCTCTCTCACACACACACACACACACACACACACACACAAAGGTAACATAACCCCATCATTCATTTCCACAAACACTAGAAACGACACAACAGTGGTATTGTAGTATCAAAGCACTTGCAAGCCTCTCTCTCTCTCTCTCTCTCTCTCTCTCTCTCTCTCTCTCTCTCTCTCTCTCTTTAAGGTAAACTAACTCATAATTCATCACCACAAACACTAGAAAGGACGACAACGATGGTATTGTGGTATCAAAGCAATTGAAAGAGTCTCTCTCTCTCTCTCTCTCTCTCTCTCTCTCTCTCTCTCTCTCTCTCTCTCTCTCTCTCTCTCTCTCTCTCTCTCTCTCTCTCTCTCTCTCTCTCTCTCTCTCTGCAATTATTGGTGAGGGAAAGAAAAATAATGAACAGGGAACAGAGAGGGGAATGCCCTCACTTCCTATTTCGATTGTGATTCAGAAAGGAAAGGAAAATTTGTTTGGAAACAAAAACTCTGTGTGATTTTCGCTTGAGTTGGTATCCATTTAAAGAAGAAATATGACTGTGATGTCGTGGTAATAAAAAGAGTGGAAATTAAGTTCGTAATGGCGCGAGTTACAATGGGTTGAAATAAGACCCGAGAACCCGGTAGTAAGAGAATGGATTTGGTATTAATGCAGAGCTTCGTAATTGTAATGGAAGTGGTTTTGTGTTTCGATACCTCCGTAATGTCACTATTATGGTGGAGGTTGTACACGAATCCCTTCTAATGGTTAGGGAATCATGGTATGATTACGAAACAATGGATAGATTGACAGATAAATAGAGACAGAAGTCTGAAAAGTAAATGAAGGGTTTAATATTTCATTCATTAAACAGATGATAGAAGTTGGAATGTCTGGATGACAAAAGCGACGTCGAATAAAGAATGGGCAGATCAAATACGAGGTAACATTTTACTGCAACTTGTTTCGAGATTCAAAGATGCCTCATCATCAGGCAACTTAAAGGAACAAATAAGAATTCCTCATATACTCTAAGATACGAATATAATTAAAAGAAATCAGGAGCGAATGATTAAAATTGAGATTGAGATATAGAATTGATCAAAACTTGTTAGTTTTATGTCTCCTAGCCAACCTTCAATTATTGTTTTAGTACTTAAGCCTTAAGCGTGTCAATATTTCAGAAAGAGAAACAACTGGGAAATTTTCAATTCTAGACGGAGAATTTAAAAAACCGAGGGTTATAGAAATCAAAATTCCGTAGGCCATACAAGCAAAATTTCATCTTTTATACTTATTGGTTTTATGGAGAATGTGTCATTCCAAAGCCTTGAATCCAAATATTGGCTATACGAAGAACCCCCAACTCCCATAGGAATAAGAAGCCATTATGGTGGGTTAATTTGAGGTTAAGCTAAAACACTTAGCCATAAAGATGGATATATGTCTATTCCATGTTATCCTCATTGTCGCAGAATAGTGTTTTAGTTCTGACAGTGTGTTAGGCTGAAATATAGATAGTAAAATTTGGTGGTCACATTTTTTGGATATATATTTGTAACAGCCACATAAACACCTTAACTCGCCAATTTCCTCTCATTGTTTTAGATGCTGTTGTCATTACAAAGCTTTGAAACCCTAACCCCGTGATGTGATTCCAACCCACACACGATGGGTTGAGATTGGAGCCAGGCACAAAGAAGGATATGACAATTTTAGTACCCACACACACACACACACACACATATATATATATATATATATATATATATATATATATATATATATATATATATATATATATATATATATATATATATATATATATCTCAGATCAGCCGATGGGGGTGTCTACGTTTGTTCTTCATTTGAATTTAAAGCTGTAAAGTGACATATACTGTATATCCGAAAGGTGTGAGGAAATAGAGAATTTTAAATGTCATTGGGGCAATTGCAAATACACACACACACACTCACACACTCATACACGCACATATATACATATGTATATATATATATATATATATATAGAGAGAGAGAGAGAGAGTATTTATATTTGTGACCAAAAAGATGGTACCTTTGAGATGGAATAACTGCTAAAAATGATATATACTCGTTTGTTTCTCAGGTGGTATGTTGGGACAGTGTTGCCGGGTATGATCATTTCTTATCCGTATAGACAGTGACTCACAACAAAAGGTTAAATACCGGTGATACCTACGTCACTACGTAACAGAGGCATGATGACATTTAACTTAGAACGTGCCTGTACTGCTCGTTCTCAACTCCTATCTCGATTAGAATTAGCTTTGCTACAGAGGCAAGTATCTTACCAAATAAACGAGTAAGTCCTTGTACATACATACATATATATATATATATATATATATATATATATATATATATATATATATATATATATATATATATATATATATATATATATATATATATATATATAAATTAATTTTTGTTACGTATACCGTGACATTTTTTTTCATATTTGCAAATACTTATCTTGATGACTCAGTGGGCAAAGTCACTGTGCATCGTTGTTTCTAAACCAGGCAGCGATTTGAATCCTACTGGTGTAATTCCCTAGGTGTAAGTTGTTCCCGAGGTATAATGAATTGCAAATTAAATGATAGTTGTGGATTGATAGCATATATATATATATATATATATATATGTGTGTGTGTGTGCGCGTGTGCGTGTGTGTGTATAAATAGATATATGTGTATACATTATGTATATATACAAATATATATGTATTATATCTGTATATATATATATATATATATATATATATATATATATATATATATATATATATATATATATATATATATATATATATATATATATATATATATACTCACACCACGATTATCTGCACCAAAGAATTTGTTTAATTCTTTTGCATCTGAAGTTCATAAAAGAAATGAACATAAATCTCACACTGTCGAACCCGGAAAAAGCAGGTCAGTACTAATTCCTTCACGATCTAAAAAAAAAAATTCTGGGGAGACATACTGAGGAATGTGAATGATGCGGACGGGAAATGAGTCTTTCATCCTATTTCAGATAAGTCTTTTAGGAAGGTTCAAAGTTAGGTGGGATTAACGCTGCTTCCTTCATGCCATTCGTGAATAGTTTTCAGTTGTAATATCAATATTCAAATAACTCGGGAGGGGAAAACCAGGGCAGTTGCTTCGCCCATAACCACGTATTACCGCAAACACACACACACATACACACACATGCATACACACACACACACATATACATATATATATATATATATATATATATATATATATATATATATATATATATATTATACATACATTCATCTGTATACAATAAAATCTTATAATTTAGTGTAATATAATGTCATCAGCTTCGAGGCCCGGATGATTGAAGTTCCGAACAACTCCCAATATTAAGATATTATTTCTTCAGAACTTTGGGAGATCCATTTATCAGACTTAAAAGGTTCTTTCATAACTTTCATGGAAAAATATTTTCAGTGTTCATTCAACCTCCATCATTCTTTTTGTTTTTTCTTCATCTCAACCAGTGGGATTGTTTTCGGTCTCAGATGGTAGATTTTTTCTTTTTGGCAATTTAAGAGAAAATAGAACAACCAAATGGGCTAACGAGATTAATTCTCGGCTGGAAAACTTTGTATTATCATCCACTCTAGACTTTTATTTGTGATTTCTTTAAGAGATTAGAGAAAAATGTTGAAACCATTACGATGTACAGTGAGCAATACATGGTTCCATGAGGTACTATTGTTAACAAAAGAACAAGTCTTATTTGAAGGCTTCCAATCTAGTCTGCAAAGTAAAGCATTACTTATGTGACCATTCAAAACATTCTTGAAACAAAAAATCTTTCGAAGAACATTTTGCATACCCATAGATTCATGGATTTGAATACGAACTCCTTTTCTCATATAACTTTGATGCTAAATCGTTATTGGATTTCAAGCCACTCGTGGTATTACTATTTCCCTTCAGGATCCCTTGTGTATTCTGTGCGCATAACGACTTCCCTGAGGGACTTTCCAACTTATAAGAAAATCGTTGTATACTATAACTTGTCTCGTTATGATAAAATCCCTCCTACTTTACGTGCACTGTCTCCAACGACCTCTGACTTTCCTACATCCCTCACTTACAGACGCTGATCTGTACCTAGTTTTCATAATGGAAAAGAAATCCATCCTCTAAGTACATCTAAGCCATCTCATCTCAGTGATTCCGTTGCACTAGTACTCGTTCCTTTGGATCTTTCTGAAAGTATTCCCTCAGTGTTATTTTCTTTGCTTGTAAGGTCCGGGTGGTTTTACTATACCTAAGGACCAAGGAAGTTTCTATACTCTGCTGCTTACGAACCGTTTGGCAATGGTTTCATATTGAAAATATTCCCTTCCTAAGAATGTTCCGAAGAGAGGTATCCTCTTATACCTACCTACGTTCTGTTTTGTTATTTCATCTTGATTCGTCGACAAAACAGTCTGTGAATATCCACTTGATTAAATAGTCTTTCTTCTAATATCCGCAGCCGATATCATTGAAGATTTTATCTGGATCCTGATATTATCATATATTATATATTGTTTTATCATGATTTTTATCCAAAAACGTCATCTCGCGTCACTGTCTTACATATTTTTGTTAACTCACGAAACGATGAAATCAGCGATTGCTGTCGATTGCAAGATATGGGTGAAAAATACTGGAGAGGCGAGGTTGAAATTTCGCTAGTCACTAATACCTTCAATGATATCGTGTGCCGATATTTACTGTCAGCTGAGCAATGTCATGCTGAATAGGGATACTTTCAGAGCAACTAGTCTGGAAGATTGAATAGGATTTATAGAGTAGAAGTTTTATTCCTGAATAAACACGTCATTCAAAGCTAGAGTGAAAGTATGCTTAGTACCAAAAAATTTGGCTTCTAAGCATCACGTTTATAGGTTTCACCAGAGCTTTAATCCCACACTGATATTCGAAGACCTGCCTGATATTTTTTTTCTTATCAAACGAATGTTTTAAGGGAATGGACATTCTAGTTTCCATTATTGACTGTAATATATGGTTGGACAGGGAAATGGTTATCTAACTGAATCTCGTAAATAGTCAATAATGCAATGATAAAATGGTAACCTATAGACTTTTCAACAAGCAACATTTGGCAGAAAGCAAAAGTTTTTAAATGAATAGTAATTAAGAACAAGTTGATTTGTAAGTCACATATCTTCACGTGTGGCTTTATACAAATATATATATATATATATATATATATATATATATATATATATATATATATATATATATATATATATATATATATATATATATATATATATAGTGTATATGTGTGTGTGGTTTCATAACAATACGCTGTTAATGCTGGTAACTGCAAGGTTAAATAACCTGAAGCAAAACTAATGGGAATCTTTGATTGCCTTCTTGCATAGAAATTTGTTTGTTCGTGCGATTATGCCAGCATTTTGACTACAGAGAAAATAGTATTGAAAATAAGTGAATTTATTCTTTAAGCCACAAAATGTGATACACTGAGCTCCAATACCTTGGAAGGACAAAAGTTTCTTGCGTCAAAAGTTTTGATTCTGAATAAATGGAACTCTGAAACGTGTGTGTGTGTGTGTGTGTGTGTGTGTGTGTGTGTGTTCACTGACAAGTTCAAGAATTTTGTTTGTCTATTGCCGTTGTTTTCTTCAGTACGTTTATGTTTATTTATCAGATGTATTGGTTATATGTTTTTGTTTAATATTCCAGCTATTTATTCTGTTATTCTTTTTCATTTTAATTTTCTTCCCTTAACCGTAAATAGAAATCCTTTGGACCTTTTTACCTTTCCTCTTATTTTTTCTGTTTTTCTTCTGTTTCTTCAGTGGTTCGACTGAATAAAATCACTCATTTTACGGCGAATACGATATGCACTCAAGGTGATTTCTCGTTAAAGTCTGTGAGTGACACTCTTTCCCGTGCATTACAATCGCCCCTGTAGCGGGGTAGTGCCGTCAGTGCATCTCACGCGATGCACTGTAGGCATTACTTGAGGCTCTTTGCAGCGTCCCTTCGGCCCCTAGCTGCAACGCCTTTCATTCCTTTTACTGTACCTCTTTTCATATTCTTTTTTTCCATCTTACTTTTCACCTTCTCCTAACAATTGATTCATAGTGCAACTGTGAGGTTTTCCTCATGTCACACCTTTCAAACAATCTTACTATCAATTTCCGTTTCAGCTCTGAATGACCTTATTGGTCCCAGTGCTTGGCCTTGGGCCTGAATTCTATATTCAACTCAACTTATTGCAATCGCTCTGAAATGAAAAATTTAAGTATGCTGTACAAACGTTTTCCCTTAGTGTACTTGATATCTTTTTAGTATTCATACGTTCTGGGAACGACGCTTTCGTACCTAATCCTTTGTTCCATAAATTCGCATTTGCAGCCGCGCGCCTGCCAGCCTTTCCTGCAAATCCAGCGCCACTTATTAATGCTTAGGACGTAATAGGCCTGACTAATTGCAGTGTGATACCTTCTGACTGTGGATGAATTATTCAAGTCAGAGAAATGGCTTAATGGTGTATGATACTCCTTTAGGCGCCCCTTTTATTTCTGTATTAAAGGATTTTTCAAAATTCAATTTCACCTCTGTCGTTTTAAAATTATTATTATTATTTTTTTTTTACTGGTATCCCCAACCCTCTACCCCATTTCCCTTCCCCATGGAAACTGCCAAAGAATATCCCTTTAACATACACCATCACTGGGTTAAAAAAAAAAAAAAACTCTCACGCATGCAGTCAATAGATCATCCTTACTGTCAACTGTAGTTTGACATTAAAGGTACATGCGCGCAACATTATGAAGTGTGGTGTGTCTTTTTGAAATGGCAAAGGGATAGAAAATCGGGATGTGGTTTGTGGAAGGAAATCATGGCGTGACGCATTGTTAACGTTTCGACGGGACTTTGGATTATGCATCAGTTTGGTTTAAATGTCCTACTTGATGACAATAGATCAGTATCGAACTTTGAAAATTAAAAATGAGACACAAATTGGAGAACAAATAAATGCAAAACCACATACAGTTTCGAAGCGTCATGCTCCCTCTTCACTGTCCCCACACTGAGAAGGGAGCAGGCGCTCCGAAACTCTATGTATGTTTTTAATATATTTGTTCCCCAGTTCGTGGTTTTTTCCAGTGTTCTACTTGCTGGGGTGTCATAACGTTCTATGAAATAAGACGAAATGAAAGTACAGATAAGCATACGTTGCACTCTTGAATGTAAATGATATTATGCAGTACAATTGTATGACAACATTTCCAAGTAAAATGGATCATATTAAGAGTTAGAGACTTTGTGCATTAAGCCCAAAATTGTGGAACGTACTGGGTTTCCATACGAGGCCAAGTGAATGAAAATGAAAGGTATGCTCAGGTCGCATATGAGATGAGACATATATGAGATTAAAAAAAAAAAAAAAAACTATATGATAGAGCAATTGAACAAGAAAAAGTCAGGGAAATTAATGGGATGAAATTCTGGAACTGTAAAGGGAATAAAAATCAACTGAATGATAACTGGAAACAAAAGAAAAGTGTATGATAATGAAACGGTAAAAAGGTGAAAAGGAGTTGGAACTTCAAAGGCATTAAAGATATTCGGTAAGGAAAACAAGTAAAAAATGCGCCGAAGTTTATGCGCCGTAATTGAGTTTTTTGTATGAGTCGCGGCCCGTGAAGCTTACAGCCACGACCCGGTGGTGGCCTGTCCTATAGCGTTGCCAGATGCACGATTATGTCTAACTTTAACCTTAAATAAAATAAAAACTACGGAGGCTAGAGGGTTGCAATTTGCTATGTTTGATGATTGGAAGGTGGATGATCAACATACCAATTTGCAGCCCTCTAACCTCAGTAGTTTTTAAAATCTGAGGGCGGACAGAAAAGTGCGGACTGACAGACAAAGCCGACACAATAGTTTTCTTTTCCGGAAAACTAAAAGCGAAAAGGAACAGCAGATCGACAGACGACCCAAGCGACAAACGCACAGACAATGTTGAAATAAAAAGATCATCATATTCACACACGAGCCTGACTTATCTATCACAGGAATGCCCTCCAGCTTCATGATGATAAAAATGAAATGATGATGACGATGATGATGATGATAATGATGATGATGGTGGCGTCATCGACGACCCCTACTTAATCATGGAAGCAATGTTCTCTGATTACCTGGATGGCGACTGATCAAAGACATCGCCACTCGCAGACACTCTCCCTTTTGCATGACGAATGACACTCCAGGCAACAGTCGTCAACGGCTTAATCGCTCTGAGTCTGTGACCCGGGGCAGTCGCTGCTCGTCCCTTCCCCATCCACGTGATGATGAGGTCGATGAAGGGGTCATAAGGAGGATTCTGATGAAATTTTGTTCGTTCCATGATTTCGTATTGTCTTTTTGATGGCGGGTCGTCCAATGGAATTTGGGTATTCCATGAGTTTTTGCTGTCTTGTTTTATTTGGTGGTAGTTAAGTGAGTTGGTTATTGCTTCATTTTACATTGTCCTTTTATTTCTGTTTAATTTGTTTTGAATTTGTTTTTCTTTTGGGTTCCCCCAGTAATTGCCGGGTTTGTAGATACCGACTGACATTACAGTATATGATTCATCTAATGAAAGGCACTGAACTTTTTATGGAGGCGTTTTCTTTCATTTCAAATTTTCTTAGCTCCATATTTGTTTCCTACATTTTTCAGGTAAAGACATTACCTATTTCAAATAATTTCT
>NC_089746.1:39519011-39524011 GCF_040412425.1 Macrobrachium rosenbergii
TGTGCGCTCACACTCGCAGCGTGATAAAACTGCCTGCAGACAGCGACTTTAAGAGCTAATAGCCCGTTGAATAGAAGCATCAGTCATCGAAGAAGCAAGTATAGGATTTCCTCTTCCTATAAATATCCATGTTTCATTCCCAAGGTGCTTTTACGCTGAACGCTTTTATTTCAAACAGCTGAAAATTCGTTGTTCGGCAATTCGTTTTTCTGAAGCTCATCTGTGAAATTGCTGAGCGGCGGAAGTCTGTGAATTTTTCGTAGTCTTTTGGCCTACGTTCATTTTTAGTTTTCTTAAGTTTGAGTTACACTTAAAAAAAAATCTAGTCAATTTTTTTGCGAAAAATAGACACATGGTTTGTACAGAGCTAAGTAAGAAAAAATTCTCTCTCTTCTCTCTCTCTCTCTCTCTCTCTCTCTCTCTCTCTCTCTCTCTCTCTCTCTCTCTCTCACACACACACACACACACACAAATATGTGTATGTATGTATATTTAATATAAACATTTTTATATATATTCAAAATATGCAGACGCAAACATATGATATATATTTATACATGTACTGTATTTAAAAAGCTTCAAAATTGCAGACGTCCATATAATTGGATTTGATAACTGGACCTTATACTGTATTTCAACTCCAGCCTGAAAACTGACATCGGGCGTATTATGCCCTATCGGTTAATTTGAAATGGAAAGTTATGGCTGCTCCCCTACAGACTAACATAATGAAATAAGATTACCTAAACAGATGAATCCTCACTCCCCGCCTTTGTTAACAGATCGCTTGCATTGCTGCGTGCGCGAAGTATCTTGAATTAAACCTGTCTATCGTTCGTCACGGTTCCGGATTTCCAAAGTCAGTCTTTATAACAGTTCCTCTTTCTCAAAGATGACTCTGGTATTCCTTGACATCGCATAGGTTTGTTCACCTGTTGTTCGCCCTCGCATTTCGGCTCTTCTTGTGTTTTTTTTAGTTTTTCTGCTTGCTGTCATGGGCGCATTGAGGTAGGGAGGGGGCTATTCCTCCCCTCCCGAAAGTTTATAAACACATACATATATATGTACATATAGTGTGTGTGTGTTTGTGTGTATTAATAAAATATTATATATATATATATATATATATATATATATATATATATATATATATATATATATATATATATATATATATATATATATAATATAATTGTTTATACATATCAAGCTTTCGGGGCAAGGAGTAAGAAGAGCCCTCCTCCCCAACCAGACTACGCCCATGACAGGAAGCAGAAAAACTAAAAACAAAAGAACAGCTGGCGGTGCGAAGGAACTGGATAGCAGGTCTTAGGCAAACCAATACGATTTCAAGGAATACCAGAGTTATCAGACAGGTCTTAATTAAAGATGCCTTTTACGCAGATGATGTGGCGATCATAGGGAATATAAAATATATATATAAATTTCATATATAAATGATATAAATGGTAAAAATAATATTATATATGCGTTATAGATTTTCAATGTTAAAACCAGGTTATCCATATATTTATTTAAATATCAGTCAAATCCATGACTATACATTGAATATATTCCTCCACCTGTAGTTGTTTATTCTTTTATGAACTTTACCATGAGAAAGCTCGATGTCTGACTAGAACTTTATATGAAACTGAAAAAGTAAAGAAATGTAACTAATACATTACAATCTGCAGTAAAAGGATGTAATCTAATTTCCATGCTTGAAACCAGTAAACAATATTAGATAGTTTATGAAAATGAATAATAAAATTTACGTAAAGATGCAGACTACATTATGCTACTTTGAAAAATATTTTACATCCATCTGGAATATTTATATATATATATATATATATATATATATATATATTAATATAAATATATATATATATATATAATATATCTTATCAGATCTATCATAGGAATCCTATATATGTGTATCCTATATATATATATAAATTATATATATCAATAGATATCAAAGAAATTTATATCCTGATGTGTGTGTATATATATATATATATATATATAACACACCAGGCCACACCCCAGCCTGGCAGGATACCTGCCTTTCTCCGAGCGGGACAGGATCTGGGTTGGACTCCTTGTTTAAACGCGGCTGCCGGTAGGAACTGGGTCCTAGTCTTGAGGATTTTCTTGGGTGTTTCATTTACAGCCATACAAATCAGCGTTTGCCATCCTCCATGGTCATCACCGCCATTAATAAATAATGTGGCCTCAAGGGAATAAAAGCATAAAATTTCTAAGTAAATGATAAAATGGTAAGAATAAATTGTCGATACGTTATAGATTTTCAAGAAAACCAGCTTCCTCCACGAACTTCAAAATATCCTCTCTGAAATCACAGGAAAGACGGTACTTAGCCTCTTCATCAGTGAACTCTGAGAAGAAACGATGTCTCAAGTTCCCAAAGTTGGGGAACTGAACCAGCACAAAGTGCTACACAGAGACTGATTACAAACTAAGTGATGCAGACTACATTATAAAAATTTTAAAAAATATTTTACTCATCTGGAAAGCAGAAATAGAGTAATAAAGAGCATTCTATTAATGGGAAATCAAGCTACAATAATTCTCTTATCAGATCTTCATAGGAATCCTGCCTTCCTCTCATGGAGAGGGCACTCCCCTTCAAAGGTGCCCTCAAAGAAATTGCCTCCCTGAGGAGCCTTTGGCTCTCACCCTTGGGGCCCTAACCAGGCCTGCTCCCCCAGCCTGGCAGGATACCTGCCTTTCTCCGAGGAAGCAGCCTCTGGGTCGGACTCAAGAGACTGGCGAGCCTATAGGGCCTTTTGGCCTATCTTTGAAGTTCTTGGGCCCTCTCCATGCCCACTCCCCCAGCCTGGCAGGATACTTGCCATCCTCCGAGGAAGCAGCCTCGGTGTCAGACCCTTCCCTTCAAGTCTGTCCTCAAGAGGCTGACGAGCCTTTCGGGCTTTTGGGCCCCTTCCTTGAGGTGCTTGGGTCCTCTTCAGGCCCGCTTCCCCGGCCTGGCAGAGATATCTGCCCTCCTCCGAGGAAGCAGCCTCTGGGTCGAAGCATTTTCCTTCAAGGATGCCCTCAAGAGACTGGTGAGTCTTGGGGCTTTTGGGCCACATCCTTAAAGTTCTTGGGCCTTCTCCAGGACCACTTCCCCAACCTGGCAGGATGACCTGCCTTCTTCTGAGGAAGCAGCCTCTAATGGACCCTCCCTTCAAGGTCTCAAGAGACTGGCTTGAAGGCCCTTGGGGCTTTTGGGCCTCATCCTTGAAGTTCTTGGGCCCTCTCCATGCCTGCTTTCCCCAGAAGGAAGGATACCTGCCTTCCTCTGGGAAGCAGCCTCTGGTCGGACCCTCCTTCAAGGGTGCCTTCAAGAGACTGTCGAGCCTTGGGGGCTTTTTGAGGGCCTCATCCTTGAAGTTCTTGGGCCCTCTCCAGGCCTGCTTCCTCAGCCTGGCAGGATATCTGCCAGGCAGGGGAAGAAGCAGCCTCAAGAACTTCAAGGATGAGGTCAAAAGACCCTTCTCCCTTCTTGAGGCTGCCTTGAAGGGTACCCTCTAGAGACTGGAGAGCCTTGGGGGTTTTGGGCCTCATCCTTGAGGTTCTTGGGTTCCTCCAGGCCCGCTTCCCCAGCCTAGAAAGATACCTGCCTTCCTCCAATGAAGCAGCCTCTGGATCGGATCCTTCCCTTCAAGGCTGTCAAAAGACTAGTGAGTCCTGAGGGTTTTTGGGCCTCATCCTTGAAGTTCTTGGGCCCTCTCCAGGCCCGCTTCCCCAGCCTGGCAGGATAACTGCCTTCCTCCGAGGAAGCAGCCTCTGGGTCGGACATTTCCCTTCAAGGTAGCCCTCAAGAGATTGGTGAGTCTTTAGGGCTTTTGGGCCTCATTCTTGAAGTTCTTGGGCCCTCTCCAGGACCACTTCCCCAACCTGGTAGGATACCTGCCTTCTTCTGAGGAAGCAGCCTCTAGGATGGACCCTTCCCTTCAAGGCTGCCCTCAAGAGACTGGCGAGCCTTGGGGGCTTTTAAGCCTCATCCTTGAAGTTCTTGGGCCCTCTCCATGCCTGCTTCCCCAGCCAGGCAGGATACCTGCCTTCCTCTGAGAAGCAGCCTCTGGGTCGGACCCTTCCTTCAAGGGTGCCTTCAAGAGACTGTCGAGCCTTGGGGGCTTTTGGGCCTCATCCTTGAAGTTCTTGGGCCCTCTCCAGGCCCGCTTCCTCAGCCTGGCAGGATATCTGCCTTCTTCTGAGGAAGCAGCCTCTGGGTCGGACCCTTCCCTTCAAGGCTGCCCTTAATAGACTGGCGAGCCCTGGGGGTTTTTGGGCCTCATCCTTGAAGTTCTTGGGCCCTTTCCAGGCCTGCTTCCTCAGCCTGGCAGGATACCTGCCTTCCTCCGAGGAAGCAGCCTCTGGGTTGGACCCTTCCCTTCAAGGTTGCCCTCAAGAGACTGGCGAGCCTTGAGGATTTTTGGGCCTCATCCTTGAAGTTCTTGGGCCCTTTCCAGGCCCGCCTCCTCAGCCTGGCAGGATACCTGCCTTCCTCCGAGGAAGCAGCCTCTGGGTCGGACCCTTCCCTTCAAGGTTGCCCTCAAGAGACTGGCGAGCCTTGAGGATTGTTGGGCCTCATCCTTGAAGTTCTTGGGCCCTTTCCAGGCCCGCTTCCTCAGCCTGGCAGGATACCTGCCTTCCTCCGAGGAAGCAGCCTCTGGGTCGGGCCCTTCCCTTCAAGGTTGCCCTCAAGAGACTGGCGAGCCTTGAGGATTTTTGGGCCTCACCCTTGAAGTTTTTGGGCCCTCTCCAGGCACTTTTCCTCAGCCTGGCAGGATACGTGCCTTCCTCCGAGGAAGCAGACTCTGGGTCGGATCCTTCCCTTCAAGGGTGCCCTCAAGAGACTGGCAAGCCTTGGGGGCTTTTGGGCCTCACCCTTGCCCTTAGAGGAGGGTTTGAGTAGGCAGCTTTTGGACCCCATTCTGAGGAGGGCCTTCTGGTTGTTTTCTCAT
>NC_089746.1:39529011-39531511 GCF_040412425.1 Macrobrachium rosenbergii
GATGTAGTGCAATTGCTTCTGAAATTGGAAAGTTAAGACTATCTTTTTTTATATACACATATTTTCAAAATTAACAAATTTTTAAGTATATCTAGGAGATATCCAATATTCAGAACCTGAAAATATCCCAACCTTTCCCAATTAATTGTAGATAATTTTAGGAATAAACTGATCTCCTAAAAAGGAAAAATATTTCCGCTTTTACTGTAGGACACCTAACTTTGTAGCCAGTGGCGTTTACTGTAAATTAACATGAAACCTAATTTAAACAAGTAATTCCTGTTGAGCCTCCTGATATTTGGCCAATCACGAAATCCTATTAAAAGACCTGTTCCCCGTTAAAAAAAGAGAGAAAAAAGAAAGACACACAGCAGAGTCAGAGGTGATATCGAGAAGCACCATTCCCAAAGCCCTTCTTTTGATGAGGTGAAATATCAGACGGGCCTTTGAATATCATTAGGGGATAACGCCCTCAAAGGATTTCTGATGGGTCCGACCATGTAATGATTAAATACCGCCTTTGCATAAAACAAGAAGTTTTGCCTCCATATCGAGCCTTTTTAACAATTTTTTATTTTTAGGTTCGAAAATTTTGGAGCCACTTGCCTCCACTTCGAACCATTTAGCACAGCTCGAACTTTAGCTTTGAACTTTCTAACGTATCCCGAATTTTGTTCTCAGCTTCAAACCTTTTGGCACAACTCGAATTTCGCTTCAGCTTCGAAACTTTTGACACAATTCGAATTTCGCTTCAGCATTGAACCTTTTGACACATCTCGAATTTCCCTTCGTCTTTGAACCTTTTGACATAACTCGAATTTCGCTTCAGCTTTGAACTTTTTGACACAACTCGAATCTTGCTTCAGCTTCGAAGCTTTTGACATTATTCGAATTTCGCTTCAGATTTGAACCTTTTAACACAACTCGAATTTCGCTTCAGCTTTGAACCTTTTGACACAATTCGAATTTCTCTTCAGCTTCGAACCTTTTGACACAACTCGAATTTCGCTTCAGCTTTGAACCTTTTGACACAACTCGAATCTTGCTTCAGCTTCGAAACTTTTGAACCTTTTGACACAACTCGAATCTTTTGACATAACTCAGCTTCAGCTTTGAAACTTTTTTCATTTCTCTTGTTCGAATTTCGAATTTCGCTTCAGCTTTGAACCTTTTGACACAACTCGAATTTCGCTTCTGCTTCGAACCTTTTGACATAACTCGAATTTCGCTTCAGCTTTGAACCTTTTGACACAACTAGAATCTCGCTTCAGCTTTGAACCTTTTGACACAACTCGAATCTCGTTTCAGCTTTGAACCTTTTGACAGAACTCGAATTTCGGTGCAGCTTTAAACTTTTCGAGGTAGCTTCGAATTTTTCGATACAACTCGAACCTTTGCCACCGTTTGAACCTGGTTTCAGCTTCAGACCTTGTGACACATTTCGAATTTCAAATTTTTTTGTAGTATATCAAACTATTCAACACATCTCGAATATTTTCATCGGCTTCAAAGTTTTTTGACACAACTCGAATTTCGCTTCATATTTGAACCTTTTGACGCAGCTTTAACTGTTAGAGTTGCGAACCTTTTAAAACAGCCCGGTCTTTTGCCTCACAGTGTTTCTAATCCTCTGACACATCTCGAACTTTGATGTAGATTGTTTACATAATTTAAAACAATTGCTTCAGCTTCGAATAATGTTACAGAAAAAGAGAATTCCACCTGCCAGCTGCATCTACTCTGTAGATATCCTTATTAGCCTTGCATAAATAATATTATATTAAGTGACTGTTCGCTTTATTTTCAACGCCCCTTACGCAAAGGTCTTTTAGGAAAGCCTCGTCTCTGGACCAGTGTTCTGGAAAACGTTTTGCCAGTTTGATATTATCTTTATTTAGAGGAGTGATTAGCCAGCTCTTCATGTGAAGCGTGCTGCTTCCTGGCTGCTATTAATGGACGCTTAGCGTGCTGAAGCTTTTGGACAGCGAGGCTGGTCATGCGTACGTGATGTTGATTTAAACCGTTTTACCGAATTTGATATTAAACCTTTTCCAAAGCTAATTAATTTGAGCAGTGGATTGATTGCGTTTGGAAATGGTTTTTTAGGGCATGAGGTTTGTAATAAAGGGAACGGGGTGCTTTTGAGTTTTTAAATTCGTTATCAGTGAAAGTTTGCTTTATTAGCCTACTACTAATATAACAATATTGCAGTAGTTACTCCTGCGTCTTAGGGAGCTACAAGGGTTCTACTATTGCTTAATTTCTTAATCTGATATTCATGCAATTTAAGTTAACATCCACTACATATGGTATTATTGTGTACTGTTCCTGTTCGCCAACTTTATCATTTTAGCAACACAATTAACGAGATGGTAGGAATAGCAGAATGGTCGTACTAAAATAGAGAGAGAGAGAGAGAGAGAGAGAGAAGTGCTGTCATGTCCAGATTTGTTACACTCCATCCTTTCGTGGAACTGCATACTCGCTAACAATCTATTCA
>NC_089746.1:39536511-39541511 GCF_040412425.1 Macrobrachium rosenbergii
GCTTGGATTCAGGGCTTGTTGTGATAACTGTATCCAGTAGGTGTGAGAAGCATTAGAGGTTAATAAGGTCACATTATATTTATTGAAAATAGCATGTCTGATAACAGTGACCAATATATTTTATATACATAATGCATGGCAGATGAGTTTCCTTTACACAGACACCAGACAAACAGAAAGAAACTGAAGAAAAAATATTTGAAAATATTTGTACAAAAAAAAATAAATAAATAAAAAACAGATCGGAATACCAAGCCAACGGGAGTCATTGCCAGGGTGACTGAACCGTGGGAACGAGTCTTAGAGAGTCTCTTTCCTATGCGGATTAGTACGGCTGCTTCGATTCACCGCCATTAACTGATGAGCAATTCCTTGGAGGATGCAGCTGGGGAGGGGAGGGGTTGTTGTACCGGGGGCAGGGGCGGTGGTTGGGGGGTTGGCTAGTAAGGAGAAAAGAGATAGGTTGGTTGGGGTTCAGTGGGGTTATTGATGGTGCAAGTTATGTGGCAGAATGAGCTCGACGTTGAGTAGGCTTGTAAAAATGAAGGAAGTCCTTGGCAGAGTTTTCTTTTATTGATTATTAGTCTTAAGAAAGCGATAGGAAAAGGTTTATAACATAGTGTCCCTTCTCTCTCTCTCTCTCTCTCTCTCTCTCTCTCTCTCTCTCTCTCTCTCTCTCTCTCTTTTATGGGAAGTCTTACATCGTTGTTGGACTAAGCAGATGTAATGCTGAAACGGGCTCTTGCTCCGTCAGTTAAGGGCACTCCTAAGGTTTGTTCAATTAGTCAGTTATCTTAGTCTCACATCAGAGCTCCCCAAATAAACGCCACCCTGTTGGCGATGCACAAAAATGTTTGACTAACATTTCCAGTTCGTTGGGTCTAGGCTGGTATTTCATTTGTTTCAGCTTCTGTTTATTCCAGTTTCTTCTCGGTAAAAATAAAAGGGCAACACATTCCATAGAGTTTTCTTTTCTCTTTTGACCTGAACTCAAATAAAAAAAATTCTCTTCATAAATGTAAAAACTTTTAACAGAGTTATTTGGAGTTTTCAGGTTTTACACTACAGCAATTTGTGCTGTTAAAGGCGTCTCACACCCTCATTTGTAAGTGAACATTTCATTGAGAGAGAGAGAGATAATAATCGGTTCAATATCTTTCCTCAACTATTGTGCAACAAAAATGAGGGAAAATACAGCAAACATTTAAAAGAGAGGAAAGCATAAAAGCGATGATTACTGATGAGAAATTAAACAATGAATAACGACAAGAATTAATATAAAATAAGTACAGATTTCTAAAGAATTCAAAACAGAATATATCTTGTTACGATAAGAACGTTATCTCACATGGAAAATGTAAGAAATTTAGAAAGTGAATTTTAAATAATTAAATTGTGCGAAAATCATATTAAAAAAATATATAGTAATAAAAAACGGATAACGATGAAAAACCTGATAAAGGAAATTGAATGTCAGCTTAATTTTAAGAATGAAGAATGGGTTAAAATGATCGATTCAGTATTTGCTTTGCAAGACGAATAAATGAAAATGGGAAAAAATGTTTTACAGAAATTCGCAAAGAAAAGGAAACTATGAGACTGGAAGTGGAACGAAAACCTGAATAAAGACAGATACAGGGAAGCAACAAGTAAGCACTTTGCATCCCAACTTATGGAGGATGGAAGAAAAACAAGACCTTCTCAGGTAAGAGAGAATATTTCCATAAGAAATAATATAGATTTGATGTTGGTACTAAAATAGAGGTATGAGGCGATGTAGGATTTCAGAAGAGAGACAGACAGACAGAGACAGACAAACACAGAGAGAGAGAGAGAGAGAGAGAGAGAGAGAGAGTGGATGATTTCACCCTGCTAGGTAAGGCTTTCCTCTTGGTATCACTTCCGATTTTTCTCTCTCTCATTTTTCCTCTTCCATCTTCATCTCAGCTGCATCCCACAGCAGTCGACTAAGAATCAAGTGTGTCATTTATATCTGAAGGTTAATAGTACTATACTGGAAGTTTTCGGCATTTAGCCCAAATTGTTCCCTCCTTGTCCAGGGATCGAACACGAGTCTACTCACTTCCTAGTCGAGCACGGTTTCAAATATACAAAGTTTAGAAAGAGAAAGAAATAGACAGACAGACAGATGACAAGGTCACTGCGAGCCATAAATATATAAAAAAAAGATTACTGATCACGACAGAAGTAATTGCAAATTAACAGGTGTTAAAAACGTATTAGCGAGTTATCCAGGGAGGTGCGATTCGTAAATTAATTTTTTCCCCCTTTCCTTTTTTTTTTTTTTTTGATTGCCTTCTGCTCTTTCATTTTTAATAATTTCCTAATGAAATTTCACGGCAGATAGGTAGTTCACCCTTAAGAATGTTCTCTTTCTCTCTCTTTCTCTCTGCGTTCTTAGCCCCAGGTCGGTCGAGTTGAGAAAATGGTATGGGTACTTTCTTAATAGATTTAATACTTCAGTTGATTTGAGTTCAGAACTACCTGGACGTTAGTCAACTTTTGTAGACTGGCAGCTGTGAGTAAAGAGAAGAATGGGGAACGTGAGAGAGGGAGGGGGAAGAAGATAGGGAGAAATAACAGAAGGCAGTAATCAGTGTTCCGTCGAAGTGTTTACCACCGTATCACAATTACAAACAGAAGTACCAATCCTTAGACTCTCTCTCTCTCTCTCTCTCTCTCTCTCTCTCTCTCTCTCTCTCTCTCTCTCTCTCTCTCTCTCTCTCTCTCTCTCTCTCAAGTCATATGAAGAGGGTTAGACATTCATGCACGACAAGATTGTTACGAGAGGCCAAAAGGTCCTCATGACAAGAACACAGCTAAAACAACAGACATCCTGAAATAGAACAGGTAATTAAGGCCCGCTTTATCCCCCAATTCTCAGTCAGTTGATAACCGGTCATGCACGCACTCTGACTCCATTAAGGAATAAAGGAGAGGGGAAAAAAGGAGGGGACGAGGAATTGCGGTGATGACGTCATGAGTGAAGGTTTTCGGTTGGGGTCGATGATGGTGATGACGCTGGGGAAGGTTTGGATGGGAGGGAGGGAATGGGAGGGGAGGGGCCGGAAGGAGGGAAGGCAGTGACGTCACAAGGCCACGCAGCAACGTCACATTCTTGATCCTTAATTTTCGGGCGTTGGTGTCTTGGGTTTTTTGGGGTCGTTATTATTATTATTATTATTATTATTATTATTATTATTATTATTATTATTCAGTAGATGAACCTCATTCGTATGGAACAAGTCCACAGGGGCCACTGACGTGAAATTCAAGCTTCCAAAGAATATGGCGTTCATCAGAAAGAAGTAACAGAAGGTAATGGGAAATAGAAAGAGGAGACCACTTATTAATTAAGTAAAAAATAAATTATCGTTATAATTACTGTTGGTTGTAATCACTCTCCTAGTTTCGGGGATAAGTATATATGGATGCTAGTAATTTAAGCGAATAATTTAATCAGTTCTAGGCTCAGTGAGTGTACAATTCAAAAATAGACTCAGGCTCACTTCTTGTATAATACCCTTGAGGATGCGTCCCATATACGTCTTGAGATCACGTGACTTGGAATACATTGATCAGTAATTTTAGCTCCTTACAGTCTCCGAAAACTTGCAGTTTCTTTGATACGTCCGTTTTACATAAATAACCCTCTATTTTTACAGAAATAACCCTCCATTTTACAGAAATAACCCTAATCTTGCGTGTTATGAATATCTTAATTCGTGCTGCGACTTGACTGTATTCACTAGTTTAACCTTATTTTGAAACTAATTTGACAAGGGAATGTCTTTGACGCAATCATATCATGGTGGAGAAATAATAATCACATGACACAATATTTCACTATTCTTGTATAGTCACAGAAATAACACCATTTCTGTGATCACTGTAAATTTGCTCTCGTTTGTCTACCCTCTATGTTCCATTTTTTTTAATAATGGTTTTTCTTGTTAGGCACTTTCCAAATAATCAAAATAACTCTTTTCTTATGATCACGTAATAGTAAAAATCAACTCTTTTCATATGATAATTTAGTAACTAAAATATTAACTTCTTTTCATATAATGGAATAGCAGTTATAAAACAACTTTTCACATAATTACGTTGGAGTAAAAATTTACTTTTTTTTTCATATAATCGCATAAAAATAAAAAATACTTTTTTAATATAACATCATCATCAAAAAATCATTCTTTCCTTATAATCGCATTGCAATAAAAAAATTAACTTTTTATATAATTTCTCAGCGTTGAAAAATTATTTTTTCATATAAATAAATAGCAAAAAGGAGAAATTTATATTTGTACATCATAAAGCAGTGAAAAATATTTATTCCTACCTAATATTCACAGAGAAGTGAAAAAAGTTGCAAGTCATTGAAAATTATCAGCACAGAACAGTGAAAAAGTTGAACTTCTTTGCGTGTAATCACACAGCAATGAAAAATTTACCCTTTTCATATGTCAGTAGTGATAAAAATCAACTATATCTTATAATTACAGAGCAATGAAAAAAAGGCCTTTATCACATGATCACTTGGAAATAAAAATAAAACACTTATTCATAGTAATGAACAACAAACTCCTCTTCATATAGTCACATAGGAGTGAAAAAAATAACTTTTTATGCAATCATATGGCAGTGAAAAGAATAAAATGTTCAAATAATCACAAAGCAATGAACCAAAATTAACATTTCATAGAATCGTATAGTGGCAGGAAAATAACTTCTTCTCCTATAATCATACGGAAGTGAAAAGAATGATCACAGTAGCCGTAACTTTTTTTTCCTTTTCTTAATTACCAAAAAAGCTAACAACCGAATTACTGATCTTGGCTTATTATCCTTGGTGCGTTAGCACGAAAGGCATTCGTGAGCGGCTTACGAAATTCTGACCGGCATAAAAGATAACAGACGAAATTCCCCATTGTCCAATGCTCGTGTCATAAGACCAAATAATACGTTAGTTACACGAT
>NC_089746.1:39546511-39564011 GCF_040412425.1 Macrobrachium rosenbergii
CAAAAACACCTTCCGATTAGCATATGGATAAAAATCTTTGATGAATTACGAGTTTATTGAAACGTCGCTTTAATATGAGTGAAACCATAAAAATAAAAAAATAAAGTATTTTTGCCATTTGATCATTCTTTATATTCTTAACCTCATTCTTTTTTAAGAAATTTTTGGGAAAAGATTTATAATAGCTTCCATGTTCATTCTAAATAATGGAAAGGATTAATATCAAATAAACAAGTTCTTATTACAGTTTTTGATATATAATAAATTTGCGTTACGTACTACTTAGCTTGCAATTTTTGTCTGGTATCGATCACAAGGATTTTTTTTTTACGTTCTCTCTGTCTGTCTGTCTGTCTGTCTCTCTCTCTCTCTCTCTCCTCCTTCCGTTCTTTTTCTTACAATCTCCAATTTAGAGAAGAGGGGGATAATTCTTCCAGAGTTAATTTCGCGGTCATTGCCCTTTAGAAATACTGTGTCCTAGGACTCGGTAGGTAGCATTCCTTTCCTTCGGGAGTTTTTTTTTCGTGCGTGATTGCCTGAATTTTATAGAACTTGGTTCGCTAAAAGCCATCAGTGAAAGGTGCAAATATTTTTCTTAGGAACCGTGAAAAGACTTGAAGGGAACGTTACCTGTTTCATAGATTTGAATTTCTATAAATTTACGTCACCCCACGAGTTCAAGCTGTTTTTGAAATCTAGATCTATTCCTTGCCACCTGATGCTGGTACCCTAAGCAGATACAGGCTTTTCTCTTTAAAAGGCTTTTATTTATGTATCAGCTTCTAAACCTTTTTCAGTCAAGAAATTCTTAGTAATTGGAATTACAAGTCTCCAGATATCTGTAGAGGCCAAAGCCACTGAATGCAATCCAGATAACGGATTGCATCGTCATACGACCACTACGTTTCAAAGTAGCCAGTAGCTGCGGTCGAGGTTGCTCGTCTCGTAATCATATTAGGCACTGAAATGTCACACCTGTGGTGAAGGCAGGCTTCTCGGTGGGAAGCTGGCAATTTGCCAACATCTTTACGGTCTTGAGGGAAAGGAGATTGCACGTTTTAATGAATGGGCGTGTTTGGTTTTGATGTGGCAGAGCAAATGCCATAGGTACATTCTTCGACCGTTTTCCCGTTGCTCGCGTTTGGGAGTTTATGTAGTTTTGAAAATGCATCAGGGTGGTTTATGCTTAAATTTTGATTCTCATCTCAAATGGTTAGCAAATAACCTTCAGATGTTATTTTTAATGAATATATTTAACGTGAGTCTGTGTCCCCTTTCCGATCTTACAATAGTAATGGGACTGCTCTGTGACCTAGAAGTCCACATATTGACACCAGTGCATTAGTGATATCGATAAGAAATATTTTTGTGAATATAGTGACATATATCAATGTAAAAAAAAAAAAGTCGTTAATTGATTATTCCTGGAGAGACAGTTGACGTTAGCGTTTTAAGTTATGTGAGCAGATAGATACGTAATTAGACACGCACATATTTGTGCGTAACTAATTTGACTTCTATGTAAGAATGTATATATATATATATATATATATATATATATATATATATATATATATATATATATATATAGAATACACTGGTAACTTTTATCAGATACACATGTAATTGTAATAACCACAATGCCATTTTTAGTTGTCGATTTCCTCACACTTTTTGGATACGCTTGCCATTACAAAGCCTAAGATCCAAATGGAAGAATATGAAACAATTCTGAAGCCAGCAGCAGGATTCGAATCTACACCCGGAGAGTCAGACGTGATCATGTTACTCACCGGACCGCACTGTCAGGTGGGTAACGCGAACGTCAGAATTTTTCTTTCATTTGGATCTTAGGCTTCGTAGTGACAAGCGTATCCAAAATTTGTGATGAAATCGAGGGCATTATATATATATATATAGTTATTAAAATTATATATATATATATATATATATATATATATAAGAGGGCATTGTGGTTATTAAAATTATATATATATATATATATATATATATATATATATATATATATATATATATATATTGCCTTTTATCCACAATTTCATTTATTATAAAGTGTTAAAGGCACTTTTAGGAAAGTTATCTCTATCCTTCTTATGTAGGAATTATTCTCCGATTACATGCTTTGCTAAAACCATTATATTTCCATCGTGTCTGTACTCACTTAAGTCCTGAACCTTTCCCGAATCCTTTAGAACACGAAGCTTGCCAACACGACCGCTGCTTTTATCACATAATATGAACACATTGGGGTTGTGTTCCTCGTTTGCTACGTATTTCTCCCAGGAATATTGTTGGTATTTTTTTTTTTTTTTTTGGTGGGGGGGTTAACAACAAAGGACACTGCATTTCAAAGTATAGCATACCTCTTGTGATAATCGGGTTTATTCCATTTTAGTGAATTAGTTTCCTTTCTCGCTGATCCGCAGAGGCAAATCGTATCAAAGAATACGTTCGAATTCTTACTGTTAACATATTCATGTGGTTTTTTTTATAAAAATGTATTTAATTTTTCTTGTGATACTTCTTATTAATATTCTTTTACATGAGTAGTTCGTCAGTATAGTTTCTTTAAAATTCGAGTTCACTTATATTTATTAAAATTTTGCTGCTTTTCAGGGGGTGGGAGGTTTCTGCTAATGTTATTTCGTAACTATCTTCACTAGACGTATACTTATGGATATCATGTAAATGTTGTTTACAGGAGATTAAGAACAGTCATCCTTTGGTGTTCTGTCGTCTTAATATCAGAAGATGCTGTAGCTTAAAATTTACCTTTTGTCATTAAAAGCAGTAACCTTTTTGACATAAAGTTCACCAAGTCTAAGATTTATCAATATTTTTGGGTTTGTTTTAATGATGGTAAAAGAATTTTTATCACACAAAACCTCATACCAGAGACAACGCTACAGATATACCCACTTAACAATATTGCTTCTTAATTAATAAATTGGAGTGGTAATATGGTGTTTGTATTTATACTGTCAATATGCTTCGGTCATGGTACGTTTCATTTGTTAAGAGTGCTTACGTCATTGGTTAGATATGTATTACAAGATGGCTTAATCCATTCTGAGGGTAATATCAGCCTGAAGCTTTGTTCATTCCTTGGATTTATAATGTCAGTATTTAAATATTAATTATGTTTGTTTCGAAGAGACTAGTTATTGATTAGATTCAAGTTATTACTGATAGCTGGTTGCTTTGAAAACATGAAGAACTTAAAGTTATTCTTTATATAGAAGTATGTTATTCGGCAAATGTGTATTTAACTTCTCCCACTCTTTCAAAGGTCAAATGTTTTAATAAGAACAATTGAAGTACCAAATTTAGCCTTTTAATTTTCTGTTTTGGATGGCGACTTAATATCATAGGATAGTCTTTATCGTGCTTTATTATCTCCGATAAAGAAAGATGCATAATACTGAACTTCTCAAAAATGAAGGTCTTATTTGCAGTGATTTTTATATCGTATAATTTTTATGTCTTATCACTCATTTAGGTTTCAGCTGAAATCTCAGAGAGAGAGAGAGAAATATTCTGTGAATGGTTACAAATCAGTGGAGTTAGTTTTACCTTATCGAAGCCCTTCTTGACGGAGTGCGGAGTACTCAAGTTAGTTATATATAGTTATATATTTCTCTCTCTCTCTCTCTCTCTCTCTCTCTCTCTCTCTCTCTCTCTCTCTCTCTCTCTCTCTCTCTCTCTCTCCGTTATCCATACTGCTCCTTTTCTCATCCGGCTTTGGAAAGTGAAAAGGCGTACATTTGCGCCAGAGAGAGAGAGAGAGATAATAATTTTCTTCCTAATCAGAATTCACCATTAAAGAAATGGTTATATTATATTTGCATTTCTTCCATAAGGTTTTTGGCTGCTTTGTTGAGGCAGGCTTAAAGGAGTATAGCAGTGGCAATCAGATGCTCATAGATTAAAATATTCACGCGTTGATCATATTAATACCCGATTTTGTCATTCTGTTGGAGTATCTAATAACTAAATAGCCTAGGCTAAAATTTCGTGCAGTATATTCCACCTCACATTTCCAATACTATTTACTAACATGGTGAACCAGATGTGTTCATTAGGAGAGAAAATATTTTATGTCAAACTTCCTATCAGAAAAATTTTTTCAGATTAATTTTACCAGTAAATTTCGGATTCTGTAAAGACCATAACACACCACGAAATCTGCATAAAAATATTAATTTAGTATACTTTCTCTTAAAGATAGTCAAGACACCTTTAATTAAACACACCTTATTTAGAGTCCTTATTCCATTCGTCTCCCTCTTCCTGGGCCTGGGCTGGATAAGGACATTAGGTTGTCCGTCCAAGTGGCTTTTTCTCTTCTGAAAGATGCAGATAACAAACATGTCCCAAGGCACCGATTTATGATGCTGATTTCGTGAACATAACTTGGTGATCTGGGGTCTTTCCTTGATAGTGACCCCCACGGGTTTTAACCTGATATGTATTCACCTTTGCGGCGTGTTTAGTACAAGCCCGTTGGGGACTGCCGAAAAAACATAAACAAAAGACTGTAAATATCATAAAGTTAATGACCCCCAAGAAATATTAGTCCTAGGTAACGACCCTCGAAAACTCTTGGTGGTCACTATCTAGGAAAGATCCGTGTTTTGTGAGTGACGTCACTGACCTTTCCCCTGTCTTCACGAAGAGTGGACTTCTTAGATTGTATAAAATGAAGCCTAAAAGAAGAGATTAGTTTTTATTAGCCAATAATGTACTATCGCTGCTATAGATTTGCTTTAACGATCACACTTCCGTCACTTATTATGATAACTTTGTCTTGAAGAAAGTCAAAGTGTGTTTAGTCATTTAGTAATTATTGCAGTAAGTCTTGGATTTGCATCCCTTTACGGCTTTAAATAAAAGAGTAAAAAAACATTTGCTATGTTAACCCTTTATTTGTTAATTACTCCTTTTTTTTTAATCTTTCCATCTAGTGTTTTGGGCCTCAGAGCAAAAATTGGTGCCCATAACTAGTTTCACGGAAAACTGACATGAATCAATGAGCTGAGTTTGTTTATAAAGTTTAAATGAAAAAGGAAAATGTGAAACAGTGCCTTTTAGGAGACCATTAAATGTTAAATTTTCAAGCAAGAGAAGAAGAATGTACTGAGCAAACATGCCAAGGTCTTTTAAGAGGTCGAGTCCGAAAAGTTTGAGCTACCTGCCGAGAAAAATTTCGAATGTTGGCCCTCCATGAGTCTGGCAACAGGTGCGTTTCTCAAAGAGACCAAGGAATGCCTGTTCTCTTCTCTCTTCGTTCTCATCTTTAAGACGGAACCAAGAAAGCGAGGGATTTGAGATTCTGCTCAACAATGGAGAAATGGTCGGCGAAGTTTAGTGTGGTAGTTGGATTTCAAGAACGGGAGAGTAGTCTTATACGGTGGATTACCGAGACGAGGAGATAACTCCTCCAAACTTGTAGGCATAGGAAGCGCCTTCATAATAAGATCCTTCCACCAAAATATTCACTGGAGGTAACGGCTGCCTAAGGAACCCTATTCACTGCGATGCGGCAGAACTTGGGGCTTCCTACAGAGAAGTAAATTAATAACACCCTAGAGGAAAAGTAAGGGAAAATATGGTGGTTTAAGTAGTGCAATAATAATAATAATAATAATAATAATAATAATAATAATAACAAGGATATGGGATATGCCAGTGTAAATTGTATCCGTAATCATAGGAACTCTAGGCACGATTTCAAGATCCCTGAAAAGGAACCTGGAAAAACTAGATGCCGAAGTAGCTCCAGGACTCATGCAGAAGAGCGTGCTACTAGAAACAGCGCACTCAGTGAGAAAAGTGATGGACTCCTAAGGAGGCGGGATGCAACCCGGAACCCCACACTATAAATACCACCCAGTCGAATAGGAGGACTGAGGTAGACAAAAAAAAATAATGATAATGATGATAAATTCGATGAAAATGATGGTCATCTTTAGGATATTCTGGTGAAGTCGAAGAAAGCCATCGCTTAAGAAATAGGAGCATAGGATTTCCATGAATGCATGTATGTAATTTCAAATGTAATCCTACAAACTGGTAGTTCAGAGTTTCCAGCAGCGTTTCTCGTAAATTTCTTACATTTTCTGCCGATAATCCCCTCTGCTTTAAGCTTGCAAGCTTAACTCATGTTAATATGCACACCGAAAGAAGAGATATTTCCAAGGAATTCTACCTTCCTAAAAATATTCAGCCAACTAAATCTTTCTTTCAGCCACAAATGACACGAAAAATCCCAGATGTGACGGTCAAATTGCATCCATTTTGCCTCAGTAACTCCAACCAATTATCGTTATGACTTTCCACCCTCTTCCTCTTTACATGGAATGAAAATACAAGAATAACAAGTAAAAAATACGCCGAAGTTTCTCCGGCGCAATCGAGTTTTCTGTACAGCGTATAATCAAGGCCACCGAAAATAGATCTATCTTTCGGTGGTCTCGGTGTAATGCTGTATGAGCCGCGGCCCATGAATCTTTAACCACGGCCCGGTGGTGGCCTGTCCTATATCGTTGCCAGATGCACTATCATGGCTAACTTTAACGTTAAATAAAATAAAAACTATTGAGGATAGAGGGCTGCAATTTGGTATATTTGATGATTGGAGGGTGGATGATCAGCATACCGATTTGCAGCCCTCTAGCTTCAGTAGCTTTTAAGATCTGATGGCGGACGGCCAGACAAAGCCGGCACAGTAGTTTTACAGAAAACTAAAAATAGAGTGAGTGAGGGAAATACAGAGCGGTGATTGTACATTATTCGGTTAGCCGGAATCAATCACTTTTTTTCCCCTTCGTCTTACCTCCAATTACGAAAGCCACCTTTGCGTGAAGATGGGAGGTGGTCGCTGACGTCACGCACGGATCAGCCAATTACGGTCACGAAACCGACGTCAGGCGAAGAAGGCCATCGATACTCTCTCTCTCTCTCTCTCTCTCTCTCTCTCTCTCTCTCTCTCTCTCTCTCTCTCTCTCTCATGTGAAATGGGATCAATATTAAGCATCTGCTACCTTAAAAATGATAGACCATAAATAAATGAAAAATGCCTATAATTTATTTTTACATTTCGTGTAAATAGCTTTCCTTGTAGACTGATACCAAGTATAACAGGTAATAGCTTCAACCTTTTGAGGAAAATAATTTTTATCCAAATATGACCTTGAGCCTTGTACACTTTTGACTTTATTTGACATGGTTTGTGTTGAGCTTACTTTGACAGTACCTTGTAGTTTTCAGTATTTCAAAACAAGAGAATTCTTGAACGCTTTACGGTGAGGTTCATTACGTGTTTATAAATCTTTTAAGCAAATACTAGCTAAATTAGCTTCTATGTTCAAACTACTCTCAGTTCGCTTGTATATGTAAATTTGGCTCTGGCAGTATGCTAAAATGTTCTTCTATACATTTATTCCTCTATGCGTTTGGTCACAAAAATTCTATTCTTATGGTGATCTTATATGTTTTCCGACTTATAAATGGATATTTATAGAGCAAGAATTGATTAGTGTCCTTATTACCTAACTGGCATTAACCGTAATCTAAGAATTAGCCCAAAGTCAGCACCTCAAAAAACAGAGATGCGGTTCAACTTTATTTCTTTATTTCTGTATGACGGAATGTGTCGCGTAAGATGGGACTGGTTTGGTGTAAATTCATTTGCGAAATTCAGTATCAATAATAGTGATATATGTATGTCTTAAGTCTGTCGATGACATTTTATTTCAGTCGATCACATTTTACGCGCTCCATAACCCTTGACACTACCAATTTTTTATCATGCACGGCGCTATAGCGGCCCTCTTACAACCGGTGCAAAAGCTGAGGCAATAAATACCATCCTAACGTAGTGTTAATATAGGTCATACTTTCCATCTGTACAACTACTATTAAATTCTTTTAACTACGAAATGAAGGACCTTTATGGCGGGTTGTTGGCGTTTTCCTTTCGAAAGTGGATCTGTTTTTCCTGATTCATATGATGTTTCTTCCTTTCAGAAACAGATTCATCATTTCTTTCGTGGTCAAGTCCCAACCTTCTTCCGTTCTTCCTTCCTTTTCCTTTCATTTCAGGCATGAACTAGAGGAGGGCATTTGATTGTCCGTCCCATCGGCCTTTTCACTTGAAAAAAAAAATCATTTATCTAAACAAACAAACGAATTGATCAAAGCCAAGTATCGTCTTCGGGGAGAAGAATTTGAAGTCCCTTACTGAGACAGACAAGCCGTTGGAGACAAAGGTTTATTTTCCCGCTTAATGAAATAGCAATAGAATTCCGCACGCGTTCAACACGTTTGCAATGCCTGGAGATAATTAAATACTTTCCCTTTTACCCTGTAATTATTAACTCCATGTTTTCGTGCTTGTTACTCATTCGGCATTAAGTACATGTTACGGGTCAGCCATTAATTTGGATGGGTAAGCCGAATTAGGGTTGAGGTTTATGGACATCTTAGGCTACGTAAAGGTCTAGCTTAAGTATCTCTCTCTCTCTCTCTCTCTCTCTCTCTCTCTCTCTCTCTCTCTCTCTCTCTCTCTCTTTTCCAGAGACTCGCGTGCACGTACACACTCACACGAGCATGATTTTCTGTTAAGCTCAAGTCTTTGATGCGTTTGATGCGTAGTGTTGATCGCTATTGTTCAGCCTTGAGTTTTTTTTTTTGTTTGCAGTTTCATTGACTGTTTGAGATTACACATTCATCTCTCTCTCTCTCTCTCTCTCTCTCTCTCTCTATATATATATATATATATATATATATATATATATATATATATATATATATATATATATGTATATATATATATATATATAAAATTATATATGCACACACAAACACACACACACACACACATTATATATATTTTATATATATATATATATATATATATATATATATATATATATATATATATATTATATAATTCTATACCTATGTCTAATCAGAAGGAAGGTTAAAGAAAAAACAAGCTGTCAGTATTTGTTATTTTCATCGTTATTGCGCTTCTTAAAAATAGTAGCGTGTTTTCCCACCTGATTCACGAAGCATCTTTCTTTGGGTTCAGTGTAAGAAATAGTTTCCTTTTTAATAAAAAATTCAATATATACCTTCCCGACGCATTTCTAGTGAAAAGAGTGAATTCTGAAACATCGTAAAAATTAATCTGGTGACAACACGAAAGTTAGAATTTCTTATATAGTTATAGTTTTCAGTAGAATTTGAACGGTTATAGACTGCAACTAGGAAACAGTAAATTAGAACAACCATTGCAGGTTATCATCATTTGTGCTCTCAAGCAGAGCTCTACGCTTAGTACAGCTGCACTTAACCTCAAATGCTCTTTAAAAGCAATACTGCACAGGGACAAATTGTCTTCTACTATTAAAGAAAATTTTCGTCTGCATTCGACCTTGGACTAGTTTTTAGTTTTCTGTAAATTAAACCATTGTGCCGGCTTTGTCTGTCCGTCCGCTATCAGATCATAAAAACTAATAAGGCTAGAGGGCTGCAAATTGGTATGTTGATCATCCACCCTCCAGTCATCAAACATACTAAATTGCAGCCGTCTAGCCTCAGTAGTTTTTATTTTATTTAACGTTAAAGTTAGCTATAATCGTGCTTTTGGTAACAATATAGGACAGGCCACTACCGGGCCGTGGTTAAAGATTCATGGGCCGCGGCTCAAACAGCATTATACCGAGACCACCGAAAAAAAGATCTATTGTCGGTGGCCTTAATTATACGCTGTACAGAAAACTCGATTGCGCTGAAGAAACTTCGGCCCATTTTTTACCTGTTCTTCTTATTGTTATTATTTTTATCTGAAGACAACTTTTCTAATAAATGGTTAAATGGGTAAAATCAAACATGTGTTTTGTATAGAACTATAGAGTGTTTGAGATAAAATATTACTAGAGATAGTAGATCTGTTGCTGGTTATTTGAATGAAAAGTTTATAGGGACAATAAAAGTAGAGACCAAAGACAATAATAGCTGCAATTTATTAGTTTTTGCACGGCAGATACTCCAGCAACTGGATGCAATCTATTCTAATACAAGAACATCCATAGACATATTTAATCCTTTACAAATGGAAGTCATAAATACTAAGTGGACCACATGGCTATTAATAAAGGGAGAAAGATAATGCTGAAGAATATTACAAGTCATAAACAGACCAAGGCAGTGATACCTTAACATTCCATTACCGCGCCAAAGCTGAATTTAAAAGTAGCCAACTAAAAAGTTGACAGATTATGTAGGTTAAATCCAAGAGAGCCTTTTAAAGTTGAACATCTAGAGGCGTTTGCTGCTGAATGCAGGAATAGACTGGACGTTCTAGAAACATCATCAGTTTTTATTGTCAGCGCTGTGTGACTCAGACAGGGAGAATGCGTGCTATTTATGCAGTGTAGGTATGAAGATTCAATCAAAATACGAAAATAAAGAGGCGCAGACGGTCAGTGAGGATTAGATTAAAATAACTAATGTATATCAGTCTACTGGATAAGAAATACTGGAATATAGCGTAACGTAACAGAAACCTTGGATGCCGGATAAGAACTAGGATGCCTCAAAGCACAGACAAAAGCGAAAGGTAATTGTGGAATACTTTCACGAAATAATAATAAATGAGTAGAAATAAATAAAAATATAAAAATAAATACATTAATAAAATAAATAAAACTTAACAAACAAAAATAAATAAAGTCTACGGGGAGACTCTTGTAGTCCCAGGGGAACTCGTCACAGAGAACAGAGACGACATAGGAATACAGGGGCTCCGAGACAGGGGTGAGTAGATGACGAAAACAAAGTAGAACTTGCTAGTAACTGAGTTCTAAATAATGAAGTTCTTATTGTGAGATGTTTTTTCATAACATATACGCTGTACATGTAATCCTAAACAACGCCACGCATGCAAAATAAATGATCTGAATATTCATTTCGTAGTTGTAAAAGTTAAACATAAGAAGAAGAAGAAGAATTTCAAAATTTTATATAATGTTCGTGAAGATCTCTGCCCTTCCCACTACTATCCCATTCCAGTGCCTTCCCACATCCCATCCGTCACCCCTCAAGCATCCTTCATCCCCCTCTCACTGCACCCATTCTACGTTCCACAAGTATCTTCCTCCTCCTCCTCCTCCTCCTCTCCTACGCTTATTCCTATATCATGGAACCATTATTGAAGTGTCTGCCATTCACCATTAGCGTCAGGAGAAGCCATTCACTCTCTAATGGATAACCCCGACTAATCACCGTTTGACCCTATCACCATCAGGTGATGGTGACAGTTACATGTTACCTTATCCTCACCTCTATTTCCTCCGGCTATGATGATGTTGATGGCCTGTGATATAATAGCAAGAGAGAGAGAGAGAGAGAGAGAGAGAGAGAGAGAGAGAGAGAGAGATTCCGACGAAAAGCAGATAGGCTTAATATTAAAGGGCCCTCTGTCACACACCAGTTGTGCCCATATGAATAATACTATCATATACGCTCACGCTTATTTGACAGACGCATTCTACAGTTAATGAGCACTCACGCAGTTCTACAATTTTGCTGTAATAAAATCAAAATATAAATGACTCGGCACCTCCTTGATGTGTTGCGCATACGTAACGTTTTGCTCATATTTCTTTACATTCCAGTAAAGTTATTGAACAGCAGCAATAAAACTCTTCAAATTAAATTATTCACGTTTTTTGAGAGCTTTCACTACTGAATGGAGTTTGTTGATAGGAATTATCAGGACTGACAGCTAATCATGCGTCCTTATTGTTTGTTTTTGTATTTAAAAAGCCGTTTGGGAAATTTAAAACACTGTACATAACTGATTATTGTTCTGTTGTACTAGGAACAAATTAATAGACATCCTGATCGTTCAAAATCTCTCTCTCTCTTTCGTGCACATATGTAAACACAATGACACATTCTCTCTCTCTCTCTCTCTCTCTCTCTCTCTCTCTCTCTCTCTCTCTCTCTGTGTGTGTGTGTGTCCTTTCATTGTATTCATAGCAATATATACGTATAAAATAAGATAGAATCACAATATTGAACTTTTTTCTATAAATCAGGAAATTATATATTAGCGAAAAATTTCTTACTGAAGAAATTCAGACCCTGTTATCATTTGAGCTACGGTTAAGCATCATAAAGAACTACTCCTTCCACCATTAATAATTCCCTTGACATTGTACAAGTGCTCTTGGCTGCCACGGAATTTTGTTCCGGGCTTTTTCGTTATTTTTCATAGTTTACGTTTTTGTAGAATCTCCTCTTTCATTAATTTTGTCTAAATATATATATATATATATATATATATATATATATATATATATATATATATATATACATACACTTATTGTAATTATCATGTTATAGTCAGTAATTTTTGGAATTCTTTCTCGATTTCTGTCTATAATATAGAAAATTATTCACCTAAAAGAAAAGGTTTTCATCCCAGCCATTAACTGAGAGATTGATCGCAGACCTCATGGCCCATTATAGATCAATTTCCATGACCTTAATGAAGGACTTAATCAAGAGGAAATGATTTCCTTCTTTTTTCTTTTCTTGGTTGCCGAAAGAGGCCGTTAATGAACACACTTGACCTCGTAGGAATTAACATGGTCTATTTTTCTTGGGGGGGTGGGGATCGTAAATTGCATTATATTAACCTTGGCTTTAACACGCATTACGAGGAAATTTTTACATCAGGGTTGTACGTCATCTCTCTCTCTCTCTCTCTCTCTCTCTCTCTCTCTCTCTCTCTCTCTCGTCAGTATTTTCTCACTTATTACCAAACGATGACAACTGAGACTCATTTATGTTATTTTCTTGATGATGACACTGCTTCCAGTGCCTCTCTGGAAGTTTCGTTTCAGTAATGGTTTTTTTTTCACTTCCATCACTGTATTACTGTCCTCCTCTCCTATCTACTCTTTGTGAGTTGTAAATTCTTTCGTAATAGTGACTTATTACACTTCTTTCAGTGCCTCTCTGGCCATTAAGCTCCTTTTCAATAACGACTCATTTCACTTCCTTTACTGTATCACTGACTTCCTCTCATATCTACTCTTTGTAAGTTGTACATTCTTTCGTAAGAGTTGCTTAGTTCACCTCTCCACTGCATCAATGCCTTCGCCGCATTTCTACGGTTCGTGAGCCCCTTCACTCACCCGACTGTTCTCCCAAAAAAAAAGGGAAAGCAAGTCAAAGAAATCCTCTCTGAACGTCCTCTGAGCCCCCAGCTTTCGCCACCTTTTCCGTTCCAGGTCTCCGCGTGTCAAACAACCCATCAGGATTTACCGTCCCAGTCTCCCTTCCAGTATTTTTATCTGCTGCTTGTTTGCTTCAGACAGCAACTCTGCAGATCCATTTTTTTCCCAAGTAGGGCTCAGTCTTCCTTCGTGTCTGTGTGTGCGTGTGCAAGCTGGTGTAGCTATGCGCTGAGGTTTGTTTTTTATTTCCTTTTTATTTCCTACGCTTCCTCTTACATTTTGTGTTCTCAGATTTCCTGTTGCAATTCAGTGTTCTTTTCTTTCTTTGGGTATGTGTTCTTTTCTTTCTTTTGGTATGAGGTAATTTGTTTTAGTTAATGTCATTTTCATTGAATATAAATACTGAAAATTATATTACAATTCGGCTATTCCATTGTTTCTTTGCTTTCTTTGGGTACGAGATTATGGTCACTTACTGAAATCAATTTAGTTGAATCTGAATATTAAAAGAGTTTTTTTGTTTTATCATACAGATCAAATGGCATTCTTTTCCCCTTCTCGCTCCCCGTCCCTCTTTCTCTCTCTCTTGGATTTTTGTGTTTTTCGCTCGATGTTTTTGTAATTATTATCGAAAACTTGATCTGATGATTCATTTTGTAATGAGCACTCAAAATGTATATATTTGTGAGACTGATGAAATAACAGCTCTCCTGTTCCACATTGTTTTTCCATAAAGTGGCCACTGAATATATCCTTGGTTCATTCGTTACAGTTACACCATTCTATAATGGCTAAAATACCAAGATGTTGTAATTACCGTATGGGCTTATTGCCTTTGGAAAACGTCACGTGCTGCATTTTAGGCATTACTGAAGGGTGTTTGCAGCGTCAGCGCCCACTTTTTAGTCTTTTACCTCACCTTTAATCCCGTATACTTTCTTCATTCTTGGTGTCCATTTTATTACTTCTTTTATTCCTTCTCTGTATAGCTGTGGGGTTCTCTTCAAGTTCCACCTGTAGACCCTTGTACTTCTTCTCGTTTATTTTCTGGGTCTCTTCAGCTTGCTGTCCAGCCACGCCAATTCCCTTTTCACTGTCTTGAGCGCCGAATGGCCGTAAGTTTCCCAGTGCTTGGCTTGACAGCCTAAATTTCATAAAAAATAAACGTAGAGGTTTTAATAAACAAAAAATTTATATTCCAGTGATCTGTGAGAAAACTTTGTCTCCTTATGTGGTAGCTGATTATGCGGACCCATGGTCATTATCTTATAGCTGGCAACACGTGTTTTGCACCATCTTTCACCTGATTAGCCATCATTTGCATACACCCAGGACGTTGATTACGCAAATATTTCGATTAATTTGATGACCAGGCTTTTAAGCTACTTTGCTGAGGCATAGTGTATATATATATAATATATATATATATATATATATATATATATATATATATATATATATATATATATATATATATATATGTGTGTGTGTGTGTGTGTATATATATATTTATATATATTTATATATGTGTATATATATATATATACACATCCTCAAGGAACAAGGGAAACGAAGACCTCCATTTTTACAAATTTATTGCCGACGGTTCATGACACATGTCACATTTTCAAGGCTAAAAAAAAAAATAATTTGCGCTACAGATAGAATCACGGTATTAAAAAAATTTTTAAAATTAATATATTTAAAATTCACAAAAAATGGCAATGCAGCGTTAAAATTAAGTATATAAATGAACATAAAACAAGAAAAAAAAATGATCACAAAAGATGTAGGTCAAGGGAACCAAGACACAGATTCACCAAGCGAAATGGAAGAATAATATAAAGAGAATAAAGAAAATATGAGTAAAGGAAAAGCTAGGCATATTTTCTATATTCTCTTAGTGTTATTCTTTCATTTCGCTTGGTGAGTCTGTTTCTTGGTTCCCTTGACCTATATCTTTTGTGATCCTTTATTTTTCTTGTTTTATGTTCATTTATATACCTAATTTTCACGCTGTATTGCCATTTTTTGTGAATTTTAAATATTTCAATTTTTAAAAAATTTTTTATCCCGTGATTCTATCTGCAGTGCAAATTATTTTCTTTTTTTTAGCCTTGAAAATGTGACATGTGTCATGAAACGTCGGCAATAATTTTGTAAGAATGGAGGCCTTCGTTTCCCTTGTTCCTTTAGGATGTGTATGTTTTGGCCGTGGCTTCTCCTTCTGTATATATTTATATATACATATGCGTATATATTTGTCTATATACATACATAAATATATATATATATATATATATATATATATATATATATATATATATATATATATATATATATATATATGTGTGTGCGTGTATCTTTAACATACAAAACTTAAGCATGAGATATTACGCACAATTCTTTCGTTTTGTCAGCATAGCCACAGGTCTCTTTATTTATTGAACCAGCTTGTGTAAAGTGCCTTAGGTATATACCCAAATAATAAGTACCTCTCTTCCTCTTGCTGATGTTACTCATAATTCCTCTCTCTCTCTCTCTCTCTCTCTCTCTCTCTCTCTCTCTCTCTCTCTCTCTCTCTCTCTCATGGCACGCTCACGTATTCTATTCTTTCTACATTCTTTTCATATTGCCACATTTTCTTTTTCTTTTCGTGTTTCCTCTGCTGTCACCACTTTCTATATGTCTGTGATCCCTCGCACTAAACTTCGTCGCTCTGACATCATGCCGTTGCCATCCCATTGCTAGAGTCATCCATATACTGCGGAAGCTAACGCAATCCATAATATATTTGCATGATCCTGGTCAGTGTTTTACTCCCCACTTTCGACGAACAAGCATTGATATATTGGAATACAGTAAACTTAGAATATCGTGATTTGAAAAGAAAACAAAAAGATGTTTATATCCACTGAAGACATGCATAGAATTTCGTCTGATTATCGATTTTGGCAAAATGCAATCTATACTTTATAAGGCCATGCAAATGAATTCATAGGACCACCGGGCCTAATAAAAACGAAATGACTCACATTCGGTAAGGAATGTCGCATGAAACATTCGAGCTAAAACGTATTGGAATAGAGAAAATGAAGCGAATGGGCGTTGAAGACATCTAAATTATTTATATGTTCGCGCCTTCTCGTATATCACTGAAATGGTACATTAGATTGCAAGATTGCTCGAGATATGAATAATGTTGGTTTTCCGTAAAACCGCAGTTTTACCCGATTTGTCTTGGACAGTTCCGCATCAGCTCCACAGATGGCGTGAGTGTAAGGTGGGAAGGACTGAAGGAAAGCTTCTTTACATTTGGAGGTCGTTGGTATAAGTTTCCAGAATAACTCTACGGTCTATTTTCTTTCTGTGATGGATATCATTAAGAATGCCGAATGAACTGATGGATAATGACAGGATGTATCAGAGACCATTGTTTTCTGTCATCTTAACCATTATGAAATGATCTTTCACTCAGGCTTGCCAAAGTAATTGCTGTTTTCCTGTCATTTAATTGTTGTTTTAGCCAATCCAGTGGAAACGAGAGAAAATATGTGAAGTTGAAAGACTCCAGTATAATACTAAACTCTAATTTCTCATGATCGCTAGCTATTAATATGACTGGCGGGTGAATCAGTAACAATAACAGTTAAATACCTGAAGTCACTGAAATAAGCCTTCAGAATAACGTCAGGTTTTTCCCATGATAGCCATCACTGCCGGATGAATTGTTATCATGTGAAGTCACTGTTATAAGCTCCCAATATACCACCGAGATTTTTTTCCGGGTGATCTTGATCCTTCTCACAGCTTGGAGAATCAGTTGTCAGTGACTGATTTTTGCTTTAACCAGTTCAGTGTTTATTTCATTGTCTGTGTGGTATATTGCAAATCCACAATTATATCAATAAATTTTATTATTTGTAAATGGTAAAGCTATAGACTTTAGAACACCTGAACGGTGTTCCTCCTCAGTGTTTTAACGTAAGCCTTGGTATTTAACTTTTACAAATATTACAATTTATATTACATTTGTGGATTTTCGATATGAAACGATCTAATCACGGCATTGAGAATTTTTTAGCATTGTCTGATTTGCTGGTCATTCCCCTGTTATCAGTTCTCTTACTTTTCATCTTTAGTCTTATTATTGGTTTTAGCTAGATTTTTAAAAAATTTTACAAGTTCTTGTTTATATATACTCACTGAATATCCACATCCTA